>NW_024582626.1:612843-628225 GCF_018398535.1 Haplochromis burtoni
TGTGAGTGTGTGTTTGTCTGTGAGTGTGTGTGTGTGTGTCTGTGAGTGTGTCTGTGAGTGTGTGTTTGTCTGTGAGTGTGTGTGTTTGTCTGTGAGTGTGTGTGTGTGTGTTTGAGTGTGCTTGTGTGCAGAGCTTAAGGGGGCTACCAAAGTATGTTATTGATCCACAGGACCCCTTAAGGCCACTAATCAAATGAGGTAGATACTGAGGGGACACAAGAGGCCCTTGAAAGTTTCTCAAGTTTCTTAGACTTACATCACCCGCACACACACACACAGTCTCGCACACACACATACACATGCATGCACACAGGGAGAGTCTGTAGTCTGTCAATCTGTTGTTTGGTTTGCCTCCGTACACGCTTGCCTGTGTGGGTTTGTGTGTGTCTACATGTACCCCAACAACCTCTCTGTCTGTCTGGCCCATCCATCAGCCACAGTGACTGATGGGTTAACTCTGGTAGGTCCAGCTCTGCAGATGGACTTTTCCCTCTGCTGAAGCCCAGAGGGAGAGGCCGTCACTGGGCCAGGCCTCTTAAAGAGGCTGAGAGTCTGGACAGACACCCTGGAGCTTTGAAGGGTGACAGCGAGAAGGATCAATTGCAGACTCTAAGGATCTCGGGCCAAATAGAATAAATGTGATGTGCATTTGTGGATTTATGTGTGTGTGCTTGTGTTTGTGACAGACAGCTGATGATAAATGTGAATGTATTATGGATCGGAGGTCAGACGGATAGACAGATAAGGATAATTCTGACAGCAAATCTATCAGACGCAAAGATTAGCGTGACTTTAAATTCAGCAGGTTAAGCCTACGGCGATAAAGGCAATAATAAACAGTAGCTAGCAGAATAGCAGAAAACTACAGTACATTCCAAACACGAGTACATCGCAAGATCGAATTTATATCAGGACTCGTTTTGGTGTCATTCCATTTCTTCCAGCCTCTCGGCTGCAGAATGAAGAAGAAAAGATTCACAATAATCCACAGAAAGAATAGCAAATTGCACCCATTGGGTAAAGGCTACCCAGTGTGTCGCAATAATCCAGAGTGCAGACCAACAATGCGGCACAATCACTGTTCCCACATTTGTTCCTGGGGTTAATCAATGACTATACAGTGACAGCGAATAGAGTGCTGATTCCATATACCCGGCAAAGAATAGACAATCATTGACTAATCAGAACCTGACAGCAGCCACATAGGGTGGAGAGCAGCTGCTGTGCCCAGTGAGCTCAACTGTAATCACATTATATGTTATTGATCTGCTAAACCGAGGATTATGGGTCCTGATACTTCTGCCGGGAATGAGAACAGTCGTGGCTTTCAAGGTTGCGTCGCGCCAGGACTGTACCCGTGACCTTCGGGACTATTGACACCAATCAAAGTTGCACTCGTGAAACCAAATGTAAAAGGCATCTGCATTCGCCTCTGTGTCCCGCTGAAAGGAGAGCAAATTCTAATAGCTTCAGAATCACGCTCATATATTCAAGCACCACCTTCTGCGTCAAGCACGCGCACACGCGCACAAAGTTTACACACGCGCAAAGACAGACACTCTACCACTCGGATATTAGAGGTTGTGCTTCAGGCATTAGAAGTGTAGCTGCAAACTGTCCACACTGCACTGCAGAGATATTGATGTCTTAATACAATAAAAAGCAAAATAAACATTATTATCCTGATCGTTATAATTATCTTCAGCCCAGAGGCTCAAACTGAATTATTCATAGAGTGCTTAATTAAATGGGTAGACTGTGTGTGTGCGTGTGTGAAGATTCGCGAGTTTGTGTATATGTGTCTCGACTGCCTGTTGTCTTTTGGACAGTAACATTAAATGAGAGTAAATATTCAATCATTCTGGGACTTAGAAAGAGAGAGATGTCGCTGTGACAGAAAAAAGGGGGAAGGGGGGGTGAATTCAAACGCATCCTCGTTTGCCCTTCACTGGGGGCTCCGTCAAGGAAAAGGAAGACAGACAGCCGTTTAACGTGCGATGGGGATATTTTTTCATGCACTTCTCACATTTAACAGCTGCCACAATAAGTAACTACTCACAGCTCTCCACAGAACGGCTCATAAGTCCGTAACACACACGAACGTATACACATACACACACACACACACACGCGCAAGAGCACAACGAAGCTAAACGCAACACTTCTAATGCTGTCAATAGTGAAGTCAAGGCCGCAGTAGTTAAACGGTGCCATATTCAACAGTTATTACTTCTCCCTCTATGTGATTACTGTATCAACCACTGAACCAAAGCACTTTCTTTGGCTCTGCTACTGATATCACTCGTGGAAAACGTGGCTCAGCCATGAGGTCGAGACACAGACGCATATCCGAGCACAGCTGCACGTACACACGCACACGAATAAAGGCAAAGGTGAACGCACAAACCTTTTAGCAGATTCAAGTTTTCAGTTGAAAAACCCTAAGTTGATTCAACATAGGTTTGCATTAAAAGCTCACACTAGCTGGGAATTCTGGATATGCCGCTGGCCCTGTTTAGCTGGAAAACTGGTTGTGTTTTAGTCTGGATTTGATCTTATCAGACTCTGTGTGTCCTTCACTGCAGTGTTCCTGAGCAAAACAAAGACTGAGTCTTGAATAGACTAAAGAATTGCAGGTTTTCCGTGTCTTCTTGTGTATAACAGCAGCTGTGTGGTAAATTCTACAGTTCAACTGAGCCACCAAACCTCCGCCAGTGTGTACCTGCATTGACATGGTCACATATGAATCTTCAAGCCCGGTAATATGACTGGAGACTTTACAAAAAATGACATTAGTGTGGCTGTAGTGTGAAGGCCCGACTCAGCCCTTCCCTTCGCTCTCGTTTTCTTTCTCTCTCTCACGCTAATGTTGGCGTGCTGTCAGCGCTCACTCTGTTTCCGTCATCTTTTCCTCAGATATTTGATGTGGGCTTCCTGCGCACACATTCGCCAGCAAACCAATGAAGTGCTGATGTGCCAACAGGCGTGGTCTGGACGCTGCGGTAATGTCACAGCCCATTCACTTTATTATGCATTAGCACCAGGGCTGCTTTTTCATTACATCCTAATGACATTTTGTAGGGTCCGCTAATCAGCCTCGCGGGATCCCTGCTGAATCCCCAAAGATATTACACATGCTCATACACACATAACACACGCTGCACTTTCACACACATGTATTTATATTGCTGCACAGGCATATACTTAAAGATTTGCCACCAGAGCCTATACTTTATGCACACATTAGGACAGGCAATTGAAGCATTTACATTGCGCATGCACTGTAAAACATATATTTATGCAGTTAGCTGGACGTTTTCAGGACATTTTAATGGCCAAAGATGTCATTATTCACACCCTACCAGCACTGTTTCAACCATGGGATGCTACTTTATAACTCCTGAATAAATGTCATGCTAAAGAGAAATTCGTAGAAAGAGTGGATGGGACAAGAGTGAAAAACTCTTCAGAAGGCAGTGTTGTTAACAGGGTTGCAAAAAGCACACCTCTGTGTATAGTTTCACCTTCACTCTTACATCCAAACAAATCTCCCAATAAAGTAAAGTTTACTAGACCAACGTTTATTAGAACAATAGGCAAGTCTGAAAGTCTTAATCAAAGGTCTTTTTTTTCACATATTGAACCCAACGTCTGTCTAAACCGAGAGGAAGGGGACGCCTGTCTCGAAGGGGTTATTAATTAGACTTACCTAATGCAGGTTTAGTAAAACAAAATCAATCATAAGCACTAAAGTTCTGTTTGTTCCCTATACATTTCTCTGTCTGAGACTTTCTCCTCAATCTATTAAATACCTACAGCTTCTTGGGTTTACTTAAAACAACATGATCCATATGAGTGTCCCCCAAATGAGAAATTTGGGTATATTTATGCATTTATCATATTAGCTGTGGCTTAATCTACAAGTGTAATCCCAAAAAGTTGGGAGGCTTTTTAAAATCTAAATAAAAACAGATGATTTTCACATCTCCATCCATTCTCGTCCACTTACAGTTGCTGTAGCCTGTGCCAGCTACCATAGGGCAAGAGGTAGGGTACAACCTGGAAAGGTCACCAGACTAATAACCACCGACACCTATGGACAATTTAGAAACACCAATTAACCTTTTTGTGAGAAAGCCATTGGATCTGGAGAGAACATGCAAACTAAACACAGAAGCACCCCAGCTAAAAGGCGGAGATGAACCCAGGACCTTTTAGCTGTGAGGCAACAGTGCTAACCACTGTATCGCTGTGTTGTTCAACAGTCCTGGGCCTTCCATCATGCACCAAATGTTTTCAGACAGCGAAAGGTCTGAACTGCACACAGGCCAGTTTTTCACCCACAGTGTTGTATTATAAAGACGTGCTGTTGGAATAGATGCAGTACACAATTTAAGATCATCTTGGTGGGGGAAAAAAGGATGTAATCTGATTATTTTTATTATTATTGATGGTTATGATTCAAAGTGTTACCAGTTTTACACTGAGGAACAATATTCTAATAATAATAATGGATTGCATTTATATAGAGCCTTTCGAGGCCGTCAAAGCGCTGTACAATTCAATTATTCATTCACTCTCAGGCAAGCTACAGTTGTAGCCACCGCTGCCCTGGGGCAGACTGACAGAAGCGAGGCTGCCATATCGCGCCATCGGCCCCTCTGGCCCTCACCAGTAGGCGGGAGGTGAAGTGTCTCGCCCAAGGACACAACGACCGAGACTGTCCCGAGCCGGGGCTCGAACAGGCAACCTTCCTGTTTCTGTTTCCAGCCTTTTGTTGCACCCATCCCAACTTTTTTGAGACTTATTGCTGCCATCAAATTGAAAATGAGCTAATATTTATGATTTAATTGTGAACCATCTGCATTTAGACATTTGATATGGTTTTCATTTTACACAAAATCTCAATTTTGGGGGTGAATGCATTGAGTGCATCAGAGGTACAGCTCCAGTTGAGCGGTTTGGAGACTAATTTTGAGAGACAAGTTAGGGCAGGGATAGTGGGTATACTGGACAAAGGGTGTTGAAGATGGAGCTGCCAGGCTGGAGGACAACAGGAAGTTTTCAGAGAAGACTCGTGGATGTAGTAAAGCTGGATAAAAGAGACAAAGGAGGATGGTACGGATCGGATAGGGTGAGATGGATGATCCACTGTGGCAAAGCAGCTAAAATAACAAGACGCTCTATTAATTATTCCCAACACACTACAGGAGACAGTACTGGTAAACCACACTCCTAAACCACAGACAGGTGAGCTGTCACACTCAAAGCCAGCCGTACACTTAATGAGTTTGTAAAACAGCAGCGGCCCTGTTAGTAAAAGTTTGATTAATGGAGTGAAATCAATTTTTGTCATTTTTAATATTTTTTTTAGCTTTACTTTATCATGTACTGCGCAAACATATGCATATTATTTTCATCTTCATCAGATATGTAAATTTCACATCAACACGCCGCACCGTTTGCTCTGATAACAACATTTAGCAAAAGAATGGCTTTAACGGTTGGATAATGATTATTTTATGATTAATGGTTTTCTGTTTAAAAATGCGGATAACATCCCGGGGCACATTGGGCACATCTCAGATTGGCCTGTGCTCAACTCCAGCCCGGCACTTATGTACCGTATAAACAGAGATGTGCGCCGTAAACAGAGACAAACACTGCAAGTTTTACCCACAGGAAAAACACATGCACTAACACCCACTCTGGCAGTTTACTTTGATGCTGCTCTACACCACAGGATTAATATCTTCACACAAGAGTGGGAGTTGAAAAAGAAATGAAAAACACATGCAACCCTACTGTGCATACAAAGGTGCAGGGCATCTGCTTATATGCAAAGATCCACACAAACACACACATCCACACACACACACACACACACACACACACACACACACACACACACACACACACACACACACACACACACACACAAGAAAGAAAAGTGTGGAGAGATTAGCTGGCTGAGTGCAGGAGTGTTGCCTCCAGTGAGTACCTGGTGATTAGGTTTACCGTTTCAACCTTGGGGCATCAGGAGGCAGAGAACACAGGATTGTATGTTTGTGTGTGTTTATGTCTGTGTGTGTGTTGGGCTGCGGTGGGGTGGGAGGGGGCTGCCTGAGGCCAGAAGCATTATTGTATCAGGGCTGGGTGTGTTGTTTCAACCCTGAAGTGTTTCGGTACACAGCGATCTGCTGACCCCTGCGTGAATGCTCCTAAAATTGTTTTCACAGCCGAAGCTTTGACACACTTTCCAGTAATCACCCAGAGAAAATGCATCAGTTTGAGGGCAATTTCACCAACAGAGACGATCAAGGACATTCTTTTATTGCACTTTTATTTCTCTTCTGCCCCCTTTGTTGTTGTCATTAATTTTCATCGCCGTTAGCATTACCTGAGCCGGCTGACAGCAGCGTTGGCGCTCTGTAGTGTGTCGCCTTTATTGTCTCCGTTATTTATTTTAAACGTTAACTTAACTGCCAATTACCTCTATCATCTCTTAACTTTATTACCTACTCCCAGTAACAGAATGGTAAATAAAAGGAGAGATAATGAACAACCTTTAGTTTAGAATCACAAGGACAAAAAAAACCCCACACAGTTTCAAACTAATATGCCCCCACCTTCCCAAAAACAAAAAAAGCTTCAGTGCTTTGTAGATTTTTACAATATTACAGATCACAGTAAATCCATCAAAATAGATTGTATTTCAGCCAAAATATGCCATTACATTTTTCTGCAACTGTAATAGTGGATTAACCAGGCTTTTGCAGGGCTTTACAGTCCTGAAATCCTTTATTGTTGCATTTTTTAAAACTGAAATGTTCTCTGAAAAACATAAATCAAAGCTCTAAATTCAGTTGTGTTTCAAGCGGAGCAAAAAAACCCAGCAGCCTCTCCAAAGTCAATATAATATCTTCCTCTGTCTCTCCAGAATGCTTTTTTTCTTCTTCTTTTCAAACTCACATACTGCTGCGGACCTAATTTAATATTAGCTCTGCTCGATGGAGGTAGATGACCTTTAAGTCAGGGGTACTTTTAAGTCTACCACGGCCTGTACAACTAATGGTGTATGTACAGTCCAAGCAAGCTGGCACAAAGAGCTTCATTGGCGACTTAATGGTGGCTATTTAAACGAACCCCCCTCCACCTTCTCCCCTCTTTGCCAACACTTCTTAATTCCTTTTGTCTTTTTTTTTATTGATAATGTTTTTCTGGTTTTTTCCCAAAAAGGAAGAATCCACTGGAGAAGAGGACGGGGGTCGGAACCAGATGTACAGTCTGAGAGTTTGTGTGTGTTTGCGTATGAGCCCCCGTGGCTCAAAGAGGATAAGACAATGGTGTTTGCTTCTGGCAGGATCCTCTGCTGACACGCACAAACACAAGCCCGTACACGCAGCGAAACACACACTCCAGCTGGGACGGTACCCAGTGACAGGCACTAGGACTCGCAGATGCCCAGGTGGTGCAGGAAACCCTGGAGCTACGCCCAGACTGGCATAGGAGAGACTGCCTACACACTTAAAATAAATGATCTCACATATACGCACACATACTCACACATATAGCCACGCATACAGTTGCAAAGGCCCGCGCACACCTATAAAGCTCATGTTCCTGAAGACTAACATACGCACACACACATATATATATATATATATAAGCACACGCGCACCCATGCTCACTCCCCACCTTCGCACAATTAACACTGCTCCTATAGCTTGAGGCACAGAGGAAATGAGGTTTTGGTTTTGTAACTGTGTGTGTATGTCAGAGAGAGAGTGAGAGAGAGTTGTAAGAGGTAAAAGGATTAAGGAGGAGGTGGGTGGAGGGTTATGGTTGGTGGAGGAAATATAATGTGTGGCATGGAACTATGTACTCAGGGCACGGTAATGACTGTGCACGAGAGGCTTCGTGTGGCAGTTGCACATCCATGCCCGGATGCGTGAGGGCATACGTGCACCCGCATTAAGACGTTCCCACCCGTTCCCTCTGTAAGTATCATGTTCAGAGGCTGCAGTTCATTCCTGTCTGTCTGATTTTGTTGTTGTGCAGTCATGGCTAATTACCTTGATAGTCTGTTGACAGCGCTGAGACAATTAAACAGCCAAATGGAAAACAGGAGGGGGAACTTGTCTGAAATGTCCTCTCTCGGAGTTGAACTAAAGAGTGATTCATCTCCAACATGTGTTTATAATAGGAAATCGTTTACAGGCCAAAGGGATGGAGTTTGTTTAGCAAATTGTAGGATGCCTGCTCCGATGTTAGCCTCAGAGGTAAAGCAATTACGGCTTTTGTTTGTCTCGCCGTGGAGACGTCTCAGCGTATACATTTTAAAACTGGCGCAAGAACAAAACCGTCAACGTAACCATTAATCTCTGTGCTATGTTTGCTGCTATCCGATGCATTATACACGCATTATACACTGTAAAGCAGATGAATGGATACAGGCTACAACAAGACAAACCACAAATTTATGTAACATACAAAAATTCATGTTTGCTTCATTTGACTAACATGCACCAGTAATACAAACATTATGACTGAGTATTTAGGAATTTATTTTTAGGCTTCACTCCACTGTGAGCTGTACAGTATTCAGGGGAAAAAAAACATTTAGATTCCTCTTTTCATCTTTCATCTAATGAGCTACACGGCTGTACGTAAGGTAATAGTTTTTTCTGCTCACTACTACCAAATGCATTGCACTGGATATTCCCCTAAAGAGGGATCCGAATGCATTTATGCTGCCCTGAGTTTTCACCTCGTGCCAAAAGTACATCAAAGGACTCAATTATCCATTTGAAGGTTGGATCTGCATATTTACGTCACCTTTAAAATCATTTGTAACTCCTCTGGCTTAGTTGTGCAGGGATTTTTGCTCTCATCATGCTAGTTAGCAGATGTTACCATGCTCATAATGCCCAAGTATCATTTGAATTCAAAGCATCTTATACACCACAAACTTTATATACGAGATGGATGTAGCCTCCTGACACGTGATAGGCACTGGTTTTGAAATCCCATTCTGGCAACATTCAGAGGAGCTTAAGCTAGCAATCTTGATTAATAAGCTAGGAATGTAACGATGTGCTGCAAAAACACAGATAAACTAACTATTAGTGTTTCACTCAGCAAAACAGGAGGACAGATTTCTTGGAAGTGCTGTCCGTAGAAGTAACCGCAGCAAAATGTAATGTTTGACTTCCTTAAAAATGCTCCAAAATGCAGTAACACCACATAATTAGCTGAAGTAAATCCTAGCAGACAGCTACTGTCCTAGCCAGCACCTGTCACTCATAGCAGCCCTACAACTAATGATATATATATATTTAGGAATTTTAATAGATGAGTACCATCTTGTAGTTGTCATGAAGGAATAAATTGGCTAAAGTGACCAAAATAGTTTTGCACCAGATGTAAAAACGCTGTTAGGTGGGGCATTTCAGCACGGCGGTCTATGGGCATAGTCGCTTTTGGATCCAGTCTCAAGTGTAGTTTTTGACATTTCTGCGTTTCAGCTACTTATGAAGCCACAAGCATAGCTGTAGAACAAGGAGTCAAATCCGGGGGCCAGAATCGGTCTGGCAAAGACTCCGATCCGGACTACTGGACATCTTTGGAAAATGTGAAGGACGGCATCAATTTTGGATACAGTTTTCACAGCTGGTCCTACTGATAAATACTTCCCCTACAGCAAATCATACTGCAGTAACAAAGTAATAAACAAATGAGAGAAAGTCTAAAGAAATGTGTTTCTTTGGGGGTAATTATTTAAAACAAAAAAAAAGAAGAAGAAGAAGAAATAGGATATTTTCTATGAATTAACATAAACTCTGCACTTTATAGTTAGAAGACACTCTTGGCCATAAGATACCAGAATTTTATACATTTATTTCTTACAATTTAAACCCAAAGAGTCACACTGACAGATTTCTTTCATTACTGCTGCATAATTTCTTTATCATGTAGAAAACTAAGATATACTCTTCTATATTATGATATCTCAGGGATTAAATGTGCCAAAAGGGTTTTTTCACCAGGCCGGCCCACTGAAGATCAAAGTGGGCTACATGTGAAACTCGGTGTAAAATATATTTGACACCCCTGCTACAGAAGCTTTGTCTGGTGTTGCCTGTTTTTAAATCATGGCTCCACACACTTGTTTTTTTGTCAAACCACTAGTGGAGAAATCTTTGAAAAGTCATTTGATAACCATGGAAAAATTTGTTTTGTTTTTTTAAATTAGGGTTTTTTTATTATCATTATTATTTCCAACTTAAATTCATCTTCTACTATATAAACACAACAATTCAAAATTCTCCTATCTCCAGACTCTATATAAGCTTTATCAGCCTCCCTCTAATAGAGAAATCTGTATGCCATGTCTGGCCCATACGTGATAGCAGCATCTATTATGTACACATACTACACACAAATGGAATTTACATAAACGTGGTTAGGGAATTAAGACGGTTAGGGGTAAGTGTCACTTGGAGCTAGGGGGGTTGGGCTAAAGATATATTTACAGTTGTATTATGGGATTTCTAACAATGTGCTTTTGAAGTACTTCTTCCAAGACAGCATGCATTTGATACAAAGCAGAAAACATGAGAGGAAGATGGCACGCAGCAAAGGTTGTGAGCGGAATAAAAAAAATCCCCGACATCAGCTGCAAATGGTACATGTGTCTGCTGAATCCACCACTTCACCTTTGGGAGTGAAAGAATTGCAGGTGTGTACACAAAGGTTCTCCGAGCTAATGCTTGCTCATGGAAAACAATCTCTTCTCCGCTTCCTGCTCCCAGCATTATACAACATCCAGATTGATTTTGCGCCAGTGTTTCAGAAGAATACAAATATTCTCAAACAGTTCACGGCTTCCAAATGTTTTTAAACCTCTGAGCGCTGTGATGTGCGCTCAGTCTTTGTGTCGAGAGCTCAGTCATCCCGTGTCTCTGACACGCTAAAATAATCGAGGGGGAGGGCGGCAGCAGGGCAAAGTTGGCATCGGGGTTGTCGCTGTAGACCGATTCCAGATTGGGTCTTCGGGGGTTGCGGGGGTATTGTGGGTTGATGAGTGGTGGAGGTGGTGAGAATACAGTTGGCAGGGCTGTTCACACACTTAAGGCCAGGCCTGAGGGTGTGTGTGTGTCTGGCTCCTGGTGCGTTGGCAGGATGTGCGCTGGCAGAACCCCCGTCTGACACCACTACAGTTGGTCCCCTCTGGATATCCTCTGCACCCCCCCGCTCTCCTGTTCCACAAACTGCCTTCCCTCCTCCCTCCTTTCTTCCACAAGGATGGTTTGTGTGCCTTATCCAACTTTTTTTCCCCCTTCTTCTCCCTCTCATTCTTTATTGCGAGCCCCTGATCTATTTTCCTTCATCTCTAAACCTGATTCTGCATGAATTTCAAAAGCTGGCACTTTGAGACCAAAGATGTTGCTGCCCAATATTTTGCATGGTTATGGCTGGCATTTAATGCAAAAAAATTAATTCACAAAAACTATAACTGAACAGTAAAATAATGAAACATAGCCTGCGCAGAAAATAAAACTTTATTGCAGGTTTTACAGGCTGTTTTCAGGCAGCTGTGGTCAGAGTGGAACTGCCATCATATTGGCAGTGGATGCCAATATATGATATGTAATAAAAAAAAGCAGTAACGGCTCGATGTAACTGCGGACGATATATCTGCCTAACAGACCCATCGACTCTGTCTTGGTGTTCATTTGCGAGCTGCGCCCGAAAGTTTCCATAAAACTTCCAATAATCCAAATTTCCTTTTGACTGGAACAGATTTCTCTATTAATATTTACAAGTTTCCACTCTATCAAACCCATATCTAAGAGTCAGAGCATTCTTTTCACATTAAAAGCATAAGAACTGTTTGTTCAGTTTTCATAAGCTTGGAGAATTAAGCCGTTCTAATCCCACACCACAAGTACAGGTGCACTTTTTCCATATATTTTGAACTCCCCCCACCCCCCATCAGCCATCCTGTGCCTCTTTGTGATGTCTTTGTTGCCTCTCTGCTCCTCATCTGTTCTACATTCAGTCAGTCAGCAGTACTCAGTCAGTCTGCTCCCTTTATTTTCTTTATTTACCATAGGAGGCCGGAGACAGCTCCGGTTTAAAAGAGACAAGCAGGCAGGAGGTTCTGGATATACCGTCCCCAGGCAACAGGAATATTCTGAGGTGATTGTGTCTGTGTGTTGTAATGTTAAGAGAGAGAAAACCACACACATACACAAAGAAGAGAGAAGGGTCAAACCCACTAAAACTTCTTGGGGCTTCAAACAGCACATCTGTGCAAAAGTGAACTGAAAATTTACCGTGAAGACTGTTTCTTTCTTTCCCTCTCTCTCTGTTCCAGGTTTCTCCTGTGCTTCAACACACCCCCGTTTCATTTCCTCACAGCCCTGCCTCCCCCCTTCCAAAATCCAACCTCCCCCTCCCTCAAGACAACCTCTCTCCCCACCCCGTCCCCTCCCTCTGTGCCTCTCTGTGGCAGATGGGCACTGTGTGTGACAGCAGGGTCATCGGGTCACATCCACATGGGTTAGGGGTCTCCTTTGTGTGTGTGTGTGTGTGTGTGTGTGTGTGTGTGTGTGTGTGTGTGTGTGTGTATAATTTGACCTTCCGTGTACACACATGTATTTGTTGGTGTGTGTGTGTGTGTGTGTGTGTGTATATGTGTGCATGCTAAGGTGTACTTTAATGTGCGTTTGTTGTATTTTTCCGTGGGTGTGTTGTTTAGTATTTTTGCATGTGTCACTGTAAATGCAGTGCAGTTGTGCACGTCTCCAAGAGGGTGCGCATGCGTGTATCTGTGTGTTAAGGTATCAGACACAGACACATAAACCCTGAAACTGTTGTAACCTTAAGCATCCCCTTTTAGCCTCACCACACACACACACACACACTCACCCGCTGTGCCTCCAGTCTCAGACATGATATGCGTGACTGTGTCTGTGTGGCACAGTCACGCATGTTTCCATGTGTGTCTTAGCATGTGTGTGTGTGTGTGTGCATGGGTGAAAATACACACAGTCTGCATAGATGAGAGTATTTACATGCAAAAGGGTGTGAGACAGAGTGTTTGTGTGTGTGTGAGTGTGAGTAAGTGCCATTGTGTGTGAAACAGAAGCCTGAGGGCATGCTCATCAGCAGAGACATAGATTTGCATAATGAAATTCCCTCTATCGCACTGCCGCAGAGGACAAAATAAAACAAGACCCTTAACAAACCCTTTAAACACTTAGGTGAATACAACAAAAGTACACACACATACACACACTCACTTAACTTTCGGTCTCCGATTGGACCTCGAGCCCGGCGAGGAGCTTTGAGACTTCGTTACTATAGGTACCCTTGATGGATGTGTTTCCCTTCCTCTGTAGCACTGCGTCTGTACGGCTTTCATAAAGAACATGAGCGTGTTTAACTCTTTCAGAGCCCAAGCAGGCAAGTAAAATCAGCTGCTCGCCCAGTTGTTCGGTGCTAGGGTTTGTCACCTTCACCTGGTGATTCGGTCGACGTGGCCCAGTCATGTCTGCTGATCTGTGTGCACGTGAGTGAGAGACAGTCTGCGCTTTGGTGCGCTACAGCGGCAGCAGCATATCTGTCAGGCGAGGTACTAAAGGCAACCCGGGGCTTTCACATGTGCACGCCTGGTAGACAGGAAATCTGCCATCATCACTGCTCTTTGGCTGCCTGTCTGAATGTAATGTGGTACATGCTTCAGGTGCAAGGGGGACCGAACTGGGGTTGAGCAGTGTGTGTGTGTGTGTGGGGGGGGGGTTTAACTGGTTGATAGAGGAGAGGAGGTACAGGAGGAGGTGAAAGAGGAGGAGAAAGAGATCAGTTTTGTTGGACACGCATCATTTTTCCTCCAAAGGACACTGGCAGCTGTTGTGTGTAATTGGGGGTGGCTGCTGAAGGGACAGGAGAAAGAGGAATGGGGTGGGGGGAATGCCGTCAAAGCGTTGGGGAGCAAAAACCTTCTTATAGCTATTCTGGAGAAAACCTATGGGGAGCAGGAGCTTGTGTGTAAAGCAGGGAGGAGCGGTCTGTGGGATCTACACGGAGACCACCTGTTTCATCAGAGGGAAAAACACAAACACGGAGCTGGAGCGTGTCAGCAAACAAGCACAGAAGCATCAGAGAACTTCACAGGTCTGAAGGATGTTATTCCTCCGTGCGCCCTTACATCACAGCCTGCATTTAACGGGTCCGTTGAATGAGGCCTTCCATACGCACTCACTTGACATTTTCCAGCTTCTGAAACAGTGCTGTTTCCTAAAACGCTCTCCACACTGTGCACATTTTAGGGCGACTGAAGCTTTCTGAAGCTCCATGCAGCTGTAAAATTTCGCAGACGTGATTAGGCACTTATGGTTTCCTTCGCCTCCAACTGTCTCCATGATTGCTCGTTTTGTATATCAATAATGGCAATCACGGCGTCTCGACGCAGCAACACAGGAAATACCATTAGACGGTGTTCAAACCAGCACTGGCCTCTGAATAAAAAGTGCAGCCCCTCATTTATTTGAATAGTCAGGTTTGACTCTGAAACAAAACAAACAGAAGCAAATTTGTTAAGCAAAATAACTGAAAGCGGCGCAGCTTTTACAGCTTCGTCTTTTGAGGTAGCCACTCGCATCACACACATGCTGCATAGATTACAAAGCATTTCTGTTTATCTGGCTCATCGCCATGAAATATTAAACGACTTACTGTAGTAAAATCGTTCCATACTACTATATGCTGCTTGGAAAGTATAAGAAACTTCAAGCTCATGAATTTTTCCACACAGCAGATGTAGCATGAGCAACTTATTAGAAGAGCAGCTTCACTGTTTCTATATCTTCAGAGTTGATTTAAAAAAGAAGCTGTTATTTCACAAGGCTTAAAATTCATCTTAAATACCTTATGCTTGCTTTCCTCATATGATTTTATATTTTTAAAGAATATCATGTTGAGTTCTTCTTGCCAAAGTTTTAGCAGATTTAGCTAATCAATGAATAATGACACTCTGGAACCCAAATTAGTCATTAGATAGTTAGCTAACTAGCTAGCTAGCGACAATCTTACTAGCCAGCTAGCTAGATAGATCAGGAACTCTACACGTTATTAAGGCATATACAGTTAGGTCCGTCATTTCTTTGACCTGTTCGTTTGTTTGTCTGTTTGTTTTTCCTTTGTACACCACCATAATGGATTTTAAATGAAGCCGTGAAAATGTAATTGAAGTGCAGACTTTCAGCGCTAATTCAAGACGATTCCAGATTCAAGTATTGCAATAACTGTGTAGGGACTATACTAGGGCTGCCACAAACAATTATTTTGATAGTCGACTAGTCACCGATTATTT
>NW_024582626.1:628875-721278 GCF_018398535.1 Haplochromis burtoni
AAACTAACTAGCTACCGCCATTGTTGGAAACTAAGCTGGGCCGCACTATGAATTCTGGGACACAGCTGCTTCTTCTTCTTCGGGGTTTAACGGCAGCTGGCATCCTTGTATATGCAGTGCTGCCATCTTCTGTTTCAGTCCGTTATTACACTCTTAAATCCTGCCACTTATTCCTGCGTCTTTTGCGATCTTACAAAGCTTCAAACGACGCGTCGACTATTAAATCAGTCGTCGACGATTTTGATAGTCGACGTAATCGTGACTAGTCGACAAATCGTGGCAGCCCTAGACTATACGTTCACAATTACAGGACAGCTGACTGGTAACTAGTTTCATAGCCAGGTGAGGCCAAATCTGGTACATTCATGCATATAAAAATGAATGGGCTGACAATCTAAGCAATAATTAAAGGCAAGCAAAGAAAAGCAATTTCATGACATTTAACGTGGAGTAAAAATTTATTTTACAGTGAAGAGATCCCTTCATGAATGGAGATACAAAGTTTAAAGCAATGTGCAAATGCTAAAACAAAACATAAAAGAATCCCCACAGTTCTGATGATATCAGACGAGACAGACAGATGAAACCAAGATTAACTTGTAGCAGAATGAGAAGAGAGAAGTATGAAGAAGGAGCAGAACCACTCATGGTCTGGAGCTGTCAAACATTGTCTGTCAGTTGGCAGAGGCAATGTTATGGCATGGGCATGTGTGGTCGCCAGTGGAACCAGGATGCTAGTGTTTATTGATAATGTGACTGCTGATAGAAGCAGCAGGAATACTTCTGAAGTGTATCGGGCTATGGTCGCTGCTCAGATTCAGCCAGACTTGGAAAAACTGATTGGACAGTGGAAAACATACAAAATACGGAGTTTCTCAAAGCAAAGAGATCTGGATATTCTTCTAAACAGAAACTGAAGAAAGGAAACACAGCTTTTTGGTGATGTCCATAGTATCCACACTTCAGTTATTGACTGCAAAGGATTTTCTAAAGTTATTACATTTAAAATCTTGTTAGTTTGTCTGTTACTTTGGACCCTCAGAAAGTGAAGAACTGTGCATAAAAATGGCTGTAATTCCTAAACAGTTTCATCTAAACTTTCATCTAAACGTGTGCGCTTCAGTCACATCTTTATTGATTCAAAAGGGTATGTGGAGTATGTCTCACTTTAAAATTCATTCCAAGTGTGTAAAACAGGGGTGGGCAACTCCAGGCCTCGAGTGCCGGTATCCTGCAGGTTTTAGATCTCACCCTGGGTCAACACACCTGAATCAAATGATTAGTTCATTACCAGGCCTCTGGAGAACTTCAAGACATGTTGAGGAGGTAATATAGCCATTTAAATCAGCTGTATTGGATCAAGGACATCTAAAACCTGCAGGACACCGGCACTCGAGGCCTGGAGTTGCCTACCCCTGGTGTAAAATGTATCTGGTCCTGTGTGTGCCTAGAACAGGGGTGGGCAATCTCAGTCCACGAGGGCCGGTGTCCCTGCAGGTTTTAGATCTCACCTTGGGTCAACACACCTGAATCACATGATTAGTTTGTTACCAGGCGTCTGGAGAACTTCAAGACATGTTGAGGAGGTAATTTAGCCATTTAAATCAGCTGTGTTGGTTCGAGGACACATCTAAAACCTGCAGGGACACCGGTCCTCGTGGACTGAGATTGCCCACCCCTGGCCTAGAACATCTTGCACATCAAATGTTTAAGTTTGGGCACACTTTGCCACCATGTTTTAATTTATCCACAAATGTCTGTGTGTAGACAGCATTTGTAGGTCTACGTAATTATGTAAGTTTTTAAGGGTCTGTATAACGTGCTCAGGTTTGCATAATTGCACAACATCACAATATTTTGCTGTGTCCGTTGTGTAGCATGTGTGCATTTTTACTTAAGTGTATGCCCATGTGTTCACACTCATCCAAGTGTACTTGCATGTGCGTTTTGAGCTAAAATATGCATAAGTACTTTGTGGAGGCATGTATTAGTGTACAAGTGTGCTTGTGCGTGTTGGTGCATAATTTTCTGCATGTCTGAATGTATGTATATCCATCTGGACTACACGCACAAGTGTGTGTGTGTAGAATATGAGCATGCAGATTACTCAAAGTGAGGGTTAACAGTACACGCATGAAATTCTCTGTTTTTCCAGCATCAGTCATACATGCACTTTGTCTGTGTGTGTGTGTGTGTGTGTTTGTGTGTGTGTATAATAAACGGTGCCTTTGTAGATGCTTTATTTCAGTGGTTTTAGTGATTTTCACACCTCTCTTCTCCATTTAGAGACATTGGAGTGTTTTTTGACCCCCACCCATCTCATCCCATCAACGCTGCCCCCATCCCAGAGATAAAAAGTCTACCCAGCAGCCAAACTTCTTAACCTGCACCACTTCACAACACTCTTCTCCTGCTATTACCGACCACTTACCACACCTCACACACCAGCGAGAAAATCAATACTTTTACCGTGTGTGTGTGTGTGTGTGTGTGTGTGTGTGTGTGTGTGTTAGCAGTGGTGGGGGCTCACCATCCCCCTAGTTTGCTTTCAAAGCAAAACACCCTATCATGGAACTCCCA
Organism: Haplochromis burtoni; assembly: GCF_018398535.1. Classification (NCBI taxonomy): domain Eukaryota; kingdom Metazoa; phylum Chordata; class Actinopteri; order Cichliformes; family Cichlidae; genus Haplochromis; species Haplochromis burtoni. The sequence goes on from NW_024582626.1 coordinate 631,456, forward strand.
CCACCACCACCACCACCCGATCCACACACACACACACACACAAAACATTCAAAATCTCCACTCAACTACCCACACCCCCGCTCTCTTCCGCCCCTGCAACTGTTCAAACACTCACACGCACTCACGTACACCCGCATCTTTGAAACAAAGCACGGCGAACACCTTTGTCTGCAGCCAGCTGCACGGTGTGTAGTCTGAAATGTGAGCGGTTTGAATGCAGAGCACGCATGCACGATGACACACTCTCTGAGATAAACTTAATGAGGCCTCGGTGAATGTAAAGCGCTAACCATAAGATGTCATTGGTACAGTGAGGCAGAGCAGGGGCCCTTTGGTATGCTGACCACACACACACTGAAATGCACACACATGTCCCAGTACTGGGCCTTGTGTTCTGTTTCCTTTGGCAACGGAAGTTCAGTATTTAAGCGCTGGTAGACAAAACAAATACCCCTCTCCACTCTTGTGTCGCTCTCTCCCATCGTTCTCGCTCCCAGACTCTTTCACCCCCGCGTGTCTTTCCATCCCTCATCGTATTCCCTTCCCCTCCATGTTTCCCTTGTGCAATTTCTATCATTTGTCTTCCCCTTCTTCCATCTTCCTCTCTATCTCCCTCTTTCTTATGCCCTCTCTCTGCCCGGTTCACACACTAACACGGCTCAGTGCCTCCCTGGACACACACCATTCTCCATGCTTATTGTTCCCCCTGACAGCTTTTGTAGTAGGGAGAAAAAGCGACTTCTCCCCTCCTCCCCTCTCCCTCCATCTCTTAAATTCACCAACTCCGGCCCCTCCTCTCCTCCCCGCCCGCCTTCACCCTTTTACTCCCCCCCCCCCCCACCTTCACTATCGGCCCTCACAGCCGCTGGTCCACGCACACACATTCCACAGGCGTAAAGGTCAAAGGGTGCAGCTGCCTCAATAAAGAGATGGGGGGAGGGAGAAAGGGGGAGAGATGGAGAGGGAGGCGGGTGACTCATTCACTTGCCTCCCTTTCTGCAGTGGGCAGAGGGAGTTTGAGTTTGGGGTGCGGGGGGTATTTTGATGGTTTAGTCAGGGTTTGAGGAAGGGGGGCGATGGCTCGTTGTTTTGGCTTGTCTTACACCGTTTGGAATAGCAGTTGTTGTACTTCTTTCTCACACTCTGTTTACTCTCTTTGGCTGCAGCAGATGTAAACACAAACGGTTGGTTACAGCCATTTACCAGAAAGGAGCCTTCTTTGTATTTATGATGACCAACATGCTGGATCTGCTCTTGGCCACCGGACAAAATCCTCCACTTCTGGGTGTGTGTTTTATGTGCGTCTGATAATACTGGCCTTTTTGTTGAAGAACAGATAGCAGCCTTGTCATCTGCTTCTGATAAGATGAGATGGAGATTTCTGTCTGATTGCAACTCGAGCGGATAAATACGGAGAGGTGGGAAGATTTTTTCCAAAGGTTTGGCCGACCACCGGAAAATGGTCAGGAGCTTCAGCAGGAAACCACCATGGTGTAACTTGCACCGATGCATTTTCTTCTACAGCAAATATTTTGACGTGCTGTAAATAGAAACCCCCCCCCCCAAACACACACACACACATATTCAAATTATCCTCACATGGTGCATACACATTTCCTGTCACAGGGTTACAGCTCACCGGGACAAACTGAGTTCAATTTCTTATATGCATGAACACGTAACACAAGTTACACTATAATTTCACTATAATGAATGACATTGGCTACACCAGGCATGAGAGCAGGAGCGGACACTCTTCTCTTATTTATTTATTCTTTTAACATTTATTTGATTTTTATCTTTTTTTTTTGGCGACGTGTGTGTGTGGTCCTTCGACAAAGACAACCCGCGATAAAGGGCCACACATTGGATGGCTTAATTGAAACATGACACATATACAGACTCTGGATTCGGTAAACATGGCAGATTTTACAATAGGCTGTTTGTCAGCACAGAGTCGTTGTTCCAACAAAAAGACATTTGTGTTTCAGTTTGGTGAACATCGTATCAACTTCTGAACTAACCGAAATCTTCGGCGGTCACTGGTGATCAAATTCTGTCTCTTTTACAATCATCAGAGTGTAATACTTACCATAAGAGTGAATACCTACATCAGTGAATGAAGAAAAGATTCATATTCACGCATAATTATGAATAAACACATGTTCATATTCGTGGATATGAAGTAGATCCATTTCTATTCTGTTGCAAATTGTTTAGCATGACGAAAAGATTAATACTGCACAAATGCATTAGTAATTGGTTCGTTTTGATGGTCACCTGTCTTTGGAATAGGATGGATGTCTGTCCATTGAGATCTATAACATGTTGTAGTTTCACATTTTAAAAAAGACTCAGTTATTCATACTGGCATTCATTAGTGTAAAGTTGTATTTTTGTGGTTTGTATTTTTTGGATGTTGCAGGCCATATGAGAATTTGCTCAGTTAAAAACTGTCCAAAAACTGAAGCTGCAACACAATTTTAAAAATAACAGTTCACCCTGTTATTTTGTTGGTTACCTACACTGAACGTGCTGCAGGTGTAGACAGTAAAAAGACACCTTTAGCCATTTGACTTACAGCAAGGATTTACTGCCAGAATCAAACTGGACTTATTATTGTTATATTTGAACTTTTTCAGCTACCACAACACATTAAATACACTGAGGTTCTCTGGGAGAAAAAGCCTCATTTATGAAAGAGGTTAGAGGAGAGAGGCCAGACTGCACAGAGCTGATAGGAAGGCAACAGCAACTCAAATAACCAATATTGGCAAACAAGGTGTAAAGTAGAGCATCTGTGATAAAAACATGTCAAACCTGGAAACAGATGCGCTACAGCAACAGAAGACCCCTGACTGCCAGTCTCTGATGTCCATGTTGATGCCTAAATAGCCACAGCGTGCACATCTTCAGCAGGAACACACACCACATCAAAAAACTCATATAATCTCAAACTGGTTTCTTGAACATGACAAGGACATTCACCTGATCTCTGTCCAACAGAGCACCTTTGTCATGACTGAAAGAAGCTGCGTCAGGCCCAGTTACCCCAGAGGCCGCTAGTAAACCTCTACCGCTCCACCATCGAGAGCCTTCTGTCTTACTGCTGCACCGCGGAGGACAAGAGGAAACTGCAGCGGATGGTGAGGGCAGCAGAGCGGGCAATTGTACCTCACTAACCCCCCTCAGAGACATTTTACTGGCAGACTTCAGCAGAAAGCCAGTATCATCATCAAGACCCCTCGCACCCTGGACACTGGTAAACGCTACAGGTCCATCAGGCCAAAGACAAACAGACTTAATAGAAGTTTTTACCCACAGGCTGTCAAACATGCCCTACCTCCACCCTGATTGGAGGATAGCTGCACTGCCAACACCCATGGACATTACACTTTATTTATAAACTGTATTTCTATGTATACTTTAATACAACCAACATCCCTACCTCTTTAAACTGTATTTTATATACCATATATATATTTTATACCACTATTTCTTATAGTTGCAACAGCAGCAAGAAAGTTTCATAAGACCGTCTTGAAGAACCAAGGTGGTCACACCAAATACCCACTTTCACTCATCAGAACTGTACAAACTCTATTCCTTCCTCATATGATGTATTTCCATTTATGTAAACATGTTTCAATAAGTCTTTGCACTTGTTTTGCATTTTCCAAGCAAAATATAAAGAAATGAAACTTGAGGTCAAGAAATGAGGTCAAGACTTTTGCACATGACTGTTTTATTTAGAGACCAAACAAGTTTTCTTGCCAGTTCTGCAGTGAAACCTGAGATGTTTTGGGAAGTTTCGACCACAGACTGCCTCGTGATGGTTCCTGCTTCTTCCTTGAGAACGGGGTTGGATTTTCCCCCTGTGGTGACGGTAGCAGTTTCGCTGTTTGGACTGTTCTGCCTTTGTCCAGTCTGCTCTTTGTTTAGAATTTGTCATGGGTGAAAGGTTAGATAGCCTAGTGTTCAAATGGTTCTAGATTTTAAAACAGCAAATCAAGCTATTCATTCCTTTGGGATCCTCTTACTATGACTCAGCAGCCTGACTGCTGCTCTGTCTGTCTCCTCCAGGTGCATCACATCGGTGGCTAGTCAAGAATCACATCTATACCCGTGAGCGAGGCCTTTCAATATACACACGTTCTTAACCAAACTATCCCCTTTCCTTCCAAGATTCAAGGAAAGTAATCTCCACTTAATTCTCAGATTTAGGTGCTGTCATCTGGGATCTTTTCATCAGAAACTCTTGAATGTGCGTTTTTTTTAGTCACAAAAAGGCAGGATTGTGGTATTCCTACTGATAGTGACTGCGGTCATTCGAGAATGTCACATTAACCTTCTTTAAATTGCCCCAAAGTGTCAGAGGATGATTGATATCTTTAATATCGAAAAACCAGTGGGATGTTGCTGGAAGTAAAGTATATTAGATTTAACATCTTTCAAAACACCTGCCGCTGGATTACAGTTGGTGTCCAAAGACTGTAAGCTCCAAAATCAGGGAATGAGTCAGAGAACTGTGAAGACAGAGAGAGAGAGAGATATTTTGCAAAAAAATATTCAACTCTCACTGACTGCTGCTACCTGCAAAAGCAAATGGGAGGCTGCCACAGCACAAGTGGTGTGAAATCCTTCTTGATGGATTGAAAAGTGTCTTTAGGGATCCAAAAGCTCGCCTGCTTGAGCATCTCAAAGGGTGTGGTGCTAACCAGGATGACTTTGGCATGATCACATTTAGACTTGACTGAGTGAAAATTAAATCAGATTTCCTTTGAACAGGATTTGCTTTGAACTCTGCCCAGGCATCATTTAGAGAAAGGTCTCATGACACAATTTGATCGTGGAAATGTGTGCAGGTAGAAATCCGCCTCCCTGTGGTTAGTCCTAAACTTTGAACTTAACATGAAAAACTTCCCAGCTCTTCATGCAACCTCTCATCTTGTTATGCACACACTTCCTCGCGGCAATGATGATGCATTAAAGACTTGAAATAGGTGTGACATGCACAAATTGGTGTGATGAAAACCGTTCTGTATCTTGCCTGTTGCCCCCTTCTTTGCAAAAACACAGTGAGTCTTTCATAGTTAATTAGTTTGGCTTTGCAGTGCGTAAAGTTCCAGCACATTCCCAATAAATTCCAGAGATATTCAAACTGAAATAGAGTAACTACAGAGTCAGCTAATGATCCACGTAGGGAAACTGTCTTTTCTTCCTCCTCTGTAGGAAGACGTCAGTTTGCGCTACAGAACGTTGAACCCAGCTGGTAAAGATTCACGTCCAGAATCACCAAGAATGCTTTGTGAGGGCTATCTGCATATTTTCTCTGCTTCAGTTGGTTGAAATGTACTTAAAGGCTTTTTTTTCTTCATCTCAGTCTTCAAAATTTATGCAAGTTGTAGCACAAACACGCCCTAGATGATGAGCACAGCTCGTCCAAAAAGCCCCCTTCATCACCAATCGCAAGAGCAAATTGGGTGCTTCAGCTGTTAAGACTAATCCAGCAAGTCTGGCACCCGTACACCCTAAAGCCTCGACATAACTGGAGCTTGCTCTGATCTGATTAAAGATTCTAAGATGGAAAACCTTTTTCCATTTCTTCTCAGGCTGTCACTGATGTAGGTCTTACAGTGAAATGAATGATTAATTATGATTCTTGTTGCCATTTATTCTTTGTGTAGATGGGTGCTGGGCATTTTGGGAACATCCATTCACTTCCGCTTATCCTTTTCAGGGTCGCGGTGGCTGCTGGAGCCTATCCCAGCTGTCATAGGGCGAGAGGCGGGGTACACCCTGGACAGGTTGCCAGTCTGTCGCAGGGCTAACACACAGAGACAGACAACCATTAATCAGTTAACCTATTCCAATAAACTGCATGTCTTTGGACGGTGGGAGGAAGCCGGAGTACCTGGAGGGAACCCACGCAAACACGGGGAGAACATGCAAACTCCACACAGAAAGACCCCGGCCTGATGTTGGAATTGAACTCAGGACCTTCTTGGGAACAAATACACAAAAATAGGGAAGTGCAACTTTTGTTGCCCTGTACTGAGTCCTAGAATATTTACTGCCAACATTTCCATTCAATTCAGCAGTGGGAAGGAAAAACTCCCTTTGACAGGAAGAAACCTCCGGTTGAACCAGGCGGCCCTGAGAGGTCAAGTTTACTGCAAAATACCAGCACCGCACTATTGTTTGAGCTTCCATTGCTGTTTTATGTGCTTTTGTGGCACTTTTCTATTTGCTGGTGTTTTCTTAAGTTGCAATACATTTGAACTCTCAGGGCCACCGTATTATTAATCTGCCAGTAAAATAACATTATTGGTGTGGAGGAAGAACGACAGCAAGGCAGTCAGTTGTGTTAGCTTTAAAGGACTTTTATTTTAATAAGATACTCTCCAGTTATAGTCATTGTTTTATGATAACGTGCCTCTAGCAATACAAATGTTTATTTTTGTACATTAAATCTTAACTGTGCTCAACACAGGGTGATTGTTTCATCATTACTTGACTGGCACCACCTTGGGCGTTGTGTCCTTTCTTATAAATTTCCTCCTTTTAAAGAGTACAACAGCAGCAGTGTGTGAGGCTGTTAGACCAACTAGCAGCTCATAGGATTGTGCAATAGTCATGTAACACTGTGAAAGAAACCAGCTGTCACAACTCATACAAATACCTATATACCTTCAGATTTGGTCATTTTGTGTACTTTCTTACATGCACAAGCTCTAAGTCTCTCCAGGTTCCAGTGTCTTGCTCGAGGACACTTCACCAGGGTAGATGTTTGTGAACAAAGAGCTCTCAATCCTTCAGCTGTGGGGCTCTCTGACCACAAGACCACCCTGATGCCAGTAACACAGCTTCTTTGTCAGACATCGAGGGCATTTCTTCAGTTTTGCCCTGAACTTCAAATGCCAGTAGTTTTATTTGAATTGAAATATAGGAATAAGACTGCTGAAATATAGAAAGCAGAAGATAAAACAACGGAAAGGTGTTTAGGAAATAAACTTTGGCCGTGATTCACCAGTATGAAAGGTCTGTTTTTCGAGATCGGAATTTCTTTGAGAATGCGGTTTCTGTGGTGTTTGTCTGCTCTGAGTGTCTAGATGAAAGAGTGGAATGTATTTGCTTACAGTGTGTTGCTTTGCTAGAATGGTGTACTGTTCTTGTGCGAGTGTATGTGCATAAAAGCCTCTAAGTCACATTTGTGAGGCACTTTTACAGTATCTTTGTTGAATCAAAACACAATCAGTAATATCTCCCTTTTAAAGATATGAAACTCATTTAAAGAGGGCATTGTGAATTACTATCATTTGTTGCAATCAAATAAAAAAAAAAAACAGTAGTTTAATGTTACTTTGGAGAGTTAGGAAGCTGATTAGGCTTTCAGTACAGATTACAGTTATAAAGAAGGATTTTAACAAAAACTAACACTTTTATGAAGACAAAAGGAAGTGTTTAACAAAGCCACAGTGAGCTGAATCCAACCACTAGGGGTTCACAAGCCAGTGTACTCTTAGTGTCAAACCCAGATAAATGGGTTGCTTCAGGAAGGGCCAAATCAAGTTAACAATGATGCTGGTGCTGTTGACCAGCAACTGTTCTACTGTTGAGCCTCTTCTAGACTTCTGCAGTGAACCTTTGTAGAGGCTATGAAAGAGACCAACATCGTTGCTGGCATTTATAGTTGTGTGTGACGTATTAATTACCTTGTGGTTGTGTCCCTGTGTTTTATATTCAATGCCAGCCGGTAGAAACAGATAAAATGCTGGGACTTTTTTTTTGTTGTCGTGTTTTTTTCAGGGGTAAACATTTTATAGTTTTTGTGGATTTCCTCACTTCCATTCCAACAGCTTCAGCAATTTATTTCCAGCAATTTCCAGCTGGCATTCATGAGTCCTTATATTGATGTGCACCTCCCTAGTGAAGACAAAAAAAAGAGGGGGAAGGCATGTTCGGATGTAGTGAGAGAGAGAAGGAAAGGTTGGAGTGTGGAGATGAGAGGAGTGACTTGATGGATTGTTTACGGCTACTGTAGTCAGGAGTCGTGGAGTAATCTGGGTCCAAACTCTGCTTCAGGTTCCAAAGTCAAACGAACACTGCAGCATCACTGAGAGTTAAAAGCTGTCTAAATTCTCAAGTTAGCAGAAAGTTAGCTCGCTAGTTTCCACCTAAACATGATATAGCATGTTCTGACTGAGAGAGTTCTGAAAAAATTAAGACATACAGCTCTGCTATAATTTCCAAAATAAATGAAGACAGAAAACTAAACAACAGTGACGTTTGTAGGGTTACTGAAGTTTGGCTAGCTGGTATATAATGATGTGCTACGTGATTGCTAGCGACACAGCTATGTTAGCATAACATAAACAGTGAAGCTGGAGGACGAATGCTAACTTTTTTCCACTCGATAAAAAGTTAACCTGAGGATTCCTGATGGTTAGAGACAAATGCAGGATGCTGTAAATGGACCAATTCAGTCAGGAGAACAACTGAGATAATCCATCCACAATACGAGGTTAGTCATTAATATACTGCAACAACATGGGAATAGAGCAGTTGCGAGAGAATTCAGCATTAATGAATCAATGGTACAGAAGTGGAGGAAGCAAGAGGTATTAGTGGAGTAAAGTCTGACTTATCTGACTGTTTTGTTTCGCCTTAATACATTTTATAATCTGGTTCGCCTTATGGTCCGAAAATACGGTAGGGATTCGGACCGGTAAGATACCGACAGGAGGAAAAGCTAAAGGCCACAGAGATTTGCAGTTTATGGATGTAGTATGGATGCTTTTCAAATGTTGCCATTCTTATTTTTTTCACTCTTTCAAAGTCAAATTTGGAAGTAATCCAATCCTTTTCGTAGCTTTCTTACTACAGCCTCGTGCACATCAAAGGAATACTAAGCTTGACAAGCATACCATGCTGAGTACCCGCAAATTATAACTGGACAATTGCTGCTCATGCGAGATGTTTACCAAACTGTCACTTTGATACCATTACTCTGCAGAACAGAAGATTACGCTTGTCTTAAAACAATTTGCACGGAGAGAGAAAAATAATAAGTATTCAGACATAATGATGGGATCCTTCTAAAGCAGCTGGGGATCAAATTTAGAGGCAAAGCTTTTTTAATTGAACACAACCTACTTTATTTCCTGCGGCCTTCGGTTGTGTGTATGCATAATGGTGTGTGTCTGTAGCGGAGGTGGTGGGGGACATCGGGGGAGCTGTTTGCGTGACAAGCAGAGGCATTACAAAACTTTAGCTCGTCTGCGACAACAAAGGCTGCAGTGGCTCTATCCACTCAGGAATATTAACAAGTTAATCATCTGAAATTAATGCTGTTATATCCTCCAGCCAAACACATAATGTGTACAACACATCCCCCCACTGTGCAACCAAGCTATTTTCTAACCGTTTCCCTGCTTCCCTCTCTCATTCTTTCCATCAGCTCTGCATTTGCAGATTGCAGCTGCACTTGTCATCAGGCCTGTTATTAACTGTAACATTTTTCTCACTCTGAGACGCCGGGAATGTTATAGAAAGTGAAAGATAGGAGGAGGTAGGGGCAGACGGGGGGGGACAAAAGATGAGTGGGATTCAGGTGGCAAAAGGGGAGCGAGACTGAGTCAGACAGAGAGCTGTGGAAGGAGGGAGAGGGAGATGGGCACTGCGAGGAATCCCGAGGCACTGAGGAGAAACTGTCGGCATCAGTACTGTAAAATCATGGATTTTCTACTGATAATTCCTCTTCGGCTGAGGTTTAATTACTCTCCACTGGAGCTTTCTATCCGCCTCCAGATCAGGCCACACAGAGAAAAGCTTTTGCATCCAATCAAAGAGCTTGACCTTTTAACCCTTCGTCTCTTTTCTAATCATGACGTGACATTTCGGGTCTGTCAGGTGCAAACCATCCCTGCACTCTGTGCAGCTCTCCTCCTCCGGGTGCTAAGGTGCTACACTACATTAATCACAGTGACATTGTAATCACAGCACTTTTTTTTTTTTTACCCTGATTTGGTATGCAGATTCCTCGGTATATTCCTTTGATTTAAAGTATTTCTCTATCCCCACTTCTCTCCGACTCTACTCTTATCCTTGACCTTCACTCATTCCCATGGTAAATGCGTCTTACTCGAGGATTGTTTCGTTGGTAAGTCAAGTGGGCCAATCCTTGGGTTTTAAGTTGTGCATCAGCAGCGAAGCTTTTCAAAATCTAATTTAGGGGATTATCTCTCTATTGATTTCACTTAAAACTGATTCTTTTCTCTTTCCTTCCTTCTGCTGCTGTGATAAAGTGCCAGGCAAGGAGGCTTGTGTGTTTCTGTGTGTGCGACGCTTGCAGCTTTCTTCCCTGCACGGAGCCGAAGAGGAGGCTCAGCTGTCTCACTTGGCAACACACGGAGAGCACGCAAGACTGCGCGTGTTCGCCGTTTCTGTACGCGCGCCTGAGTCGTTCGAACTTTTTGTGCCTGTCTGCATCTGTCTGTGTGTGTTCATGCAGGACACACGCACACGGCTATCATCCTCCATGGCATTAATATTCATCTGTGTGTGCATTGAGCAGAACAGATTAGCAGGAGTAATGATGAGCATGTAATGATAAGGAGACCATAGCAGTCTCGATAGTCTAAACAGGCTTCCTTTAAACCAGACTGGAAAGAAGCGAGCAAACTCATTACAGCTTAACAGCCATTAGATTAGCATTAGTTCCTCTTTGAAGAGAATATTGCTGCTGGTTTCCCCTGCATTAGCAACAACAGTAAGCTATTCACGGAGCGCTATTACTACTGGTTTGGCATTAAAGTTAGCAATATGTTGGCAGCCGCTGTGTTCTTTAGTGTTAGCCATTTCCTGGTCGGTTCCTTCAGATGAGAAATACCTACTAACCATCCACGAAGTCTACATGTGGAACTAATCGACTAAACCACCGGCATAATTTCTGATTTTAAGGCTATAGCAACATAACAGCACAGCTGTAATGGTGCTACATGTGGTATATATAAGTGGTCTAAGCTCTAAGTAACAGCCTTGCTATGACGCTTCAAACAGAGCAGCGTGTCCCTACAGTATACTCTAAATATATCTTTTTTAAATTCTCAATGTCATTTTTAACAAATAACTAGAGTAACATGAGTTTCTCCTGCCCCTGCTATATTCTCATTGTGTCCCCACAGTGAACTAAACTTGCTTATGGTCACTTACAGTAGATAAAATAGCAACTGTGTCTCTCTTGTTAGGTTTTGTATGTTCCGTAATTGATTTCAAGTACAAATTGGTTCGATAAACCCTCACACTGGTGTATTCACTTACCGTGGCCTTTTAGACAGCATTGCTCTGAGTTGAGCTCAGGTGCTGGCTCTTCCTAACAAGTAGATCAAACCTGTGTTTAAAAAGGTTGTCTGGTTCCTGCGCTGAGGTGAAATCAGGCAACATAGTCCAGTCAGCCACAACATTACACTGGCAGGTGTATTGGATAATCATCATCGGGTCCTGGATGTTACTTTGACATGTATCTGAACATGGTTGTGGACACTATGGCTATCACTGATGGCAGCAGCCTCCCTCAGCAGGTTAAGCTAGACACTCCTTTAAGTTGTTCTGGTCTAACAGGGACCCTGGCAATCTTAGAAAGGTGACTGTAACAGTTTGGTTTATCAGCATAAGTGAAATCCCCATCATAGGTTATTTGTAAGAGCATCATTCCTCTGTCATAGTGTTCAGGTATTATGCAGTGCGGCCTACTAAAACACTGACTTACTGCTAAAATGTGCTACGACAGGGATTTTTGGGATTTAAAAAAAAAGAAAAGAAAAAAACCCTGAAACTGCTGAACCAGGGCTCATTTGAAAACACTTCAAAATTCTGTTTATCAGTCCCAGTAAACACCATTTGCGTATATCCTCAAGGTTTATAAGATTACTACCTGCTGGACTGCATATGAACGGGGCGAAGTGAAAGTGACATAATGCGGTGCTGACTGCAGCTGTGCCATCGATAAGAAGTCTTAGCAGATTGCCCCCGACTGAATGTTTACTTCTTGCCAAACCTTCTTTGTACTTGGCCTCAGTTACGCTGACAGGTTGTCATGGCAGAGGCAATGACAAGTGTCTTTCAGGATCAATGCCAGTGTGTGACAGTGAGGTTGTGTTTGTGTAGGTGGGCTCAGCCTGTGTGTGTGGGGGGGGATTGCTTGTAATCTACTCACACACATCACAGATCAAAGGGCAAAGGCAGCTGCCTGGTCACCTAGACTTAGGCCACCCTGGTGGCACATCGAGCCCTGTAGGGGCTTTAAAACGCACACACTGACACAAACCCACAGCCGGATGAAGCGAATTTTGTACAAGAGAGAAAGACGCTAACAGTTGCCATAGAAATGTTCCACGGGGCTAGAAGGAGCCAGGGGGAAATAGAGGAGGAGGAGGAAGAGGGGTATAGAGAGGGGTGATGGAGAACGAAATCAGCTCTGTCAATACGTTGCCAAGCAACGCTCAACACTAACGAAGCTGGGTTTGAGAACTTGTTGATAACACCGATGGGAGAACGTGTGTGTGTGTGTGTGTGTGTGTGTGTGTGTGTGTGTGTGTGTGTGTGTGTGTGTGTGTGTGTGTGTTTATACAGAGCGTGAAAGAGCATGCGGTAACGAGCCACAAAGCAGAGATAAGGGACAGACCTTCTATTACAGGCAGGTTAGCAGGCCTCACACACACTCTCTCTCTCTCACACACACACACACACACACACACACACACACACACACACACACACAGGCAGAACAAAAGCTCTCAGCCAGACCCCCACACAATAATGAATCACACAACGGGACAAAAGAGTGGTGCTTAAACATTTTTGTTTGTTTTTTTTATTCAATCTTTTTTTTTCCAAACCAGGAATGTACTAGTTTTTTCCTCTCTTTAGAGGTGTGTTGGCGGGGTGGGGAGGGTGGGGGGGGAGGCGAGGGGAATGTGGAAGAAAAGGGAGCGGGGCTCAGGGGTCGCTGTGATGAGTAAGACAAGGAGGGCAAAGGAGGAGAGAAGAAGAGGAGGAGGAGAGGACACGCACACACAAAAAAAACCCTTCTCACATGGAGGTGTCCCAAATACAAAGTCTCAACACGTCACATATGAGCCACCTTTGCTCCGTGGCCTCCGCTCGCTGGCTATTGGCACAAAGAAACACACATACTCACACACATTTACACACACACACACACACACACACACGTACACTTTCACCAGCGGAGAGGTGAGGGAGCTAAGCAGTGGCTGCTTATTTTTTTTAATTATTATTATTATTATTATTTTCCCCCCGGTTCCATAGAAACAGCGTTTTCTTCTTTCTCTTTTCAAAACAACCAATGGCGACTGTGTCCATGTTGTTTTTTATCTCCTGTTTTTTTTTTTTTTAGAAAAGCCAACACGTCGAGTCGACCAGTCAAACACAAACGGTGAGAGCCAGAGACACAACTTTGAAATAACATCGACATGAAACCCAAACAATAATAATAAAAAAAAAGGAGAAGAAGGAAAAAGTCCAAGAGATACTTGACATTCTGCTGAGAGGGAGCGGGAGAGGGAGCGCAGCGGGCTGAAAACAGGCCAGCGGCTTCCTCGTCGGAGTCGACGGCGTGAAAGTCCGCAAAGTTTACTTCCCCCCCCCCCACCCCGCCCCGCCCTCGTGGACACAAAAAAAATAAAACAATGAGTCGCAGAAGCTGCTGAAGGGAGAGTAACAGACACTTCATTTGGCTTGGAGGATACTTTTAGGTATTCTGAGCATGTTTCAACTTTAAACAGACATTGACTTAACAGCGTACATAAAGAAAAACACAGCACATGTTGGCAGTTGTACAAAAAGAAGAACTTGAGTCATTTCATCTTTGTCATCAATTTTCATACAGTCAAATACAAACTCCTCCACTGGGTTAAAAAAAAACAAAAAACGAAAAAACGAAACATATCCGAACATCATCGTGTGCCCAACAAAGTCAGTTTAAGACGAGTGTGACACTTAAGCTTGAAACGTATCTCATTGTATGACGTCAGGTACAAAAACACGGCTGAGAAATGTCAGAAGGTCCAGCTTAAACACTGGCTTCACACAGAAAAACATGGCTACAGCATTGGAGGCTTTGCGTGTATGTGTGTGTATGTGTGTTTGAAAAAAGCTCTCCACTGCCATCCAGTTTACACATAAGCCATAAGCATGTTTGAGCAACACAAAATAGCTTTATTAGTATGCACATGTGAACACATTGCACCTCTGAACACAGCGATGTTATTGCCCTCTGAGGTCGAGGTGCTCGGCACTAGTGTGTTTGTGCGAGAGAGAGAGAGAGAGAGACAGTGTGAGTGTGTATGTGTGTGTTTGTGAAAGCGTGGGAGCATCTAAAAGCAGAGGAGGAGAAAACACACAGTCGCTCTGTTCATCCCTCCCGTGTCCGTTGGGTCAGTCTTAATCACAGAAACACAGAGTCATATGAAAGTAATCAGCATTTTTGTTGAGCGTGTGTGTGTGTGCAAGTGTGTGTGTTGGGAGTGCAAGCGGGTGTGAGAGACAATGTACGCCATTCAATGCAATCAAGAGGCATTTGTGACAGTCATTAAAAGGTGTGAAATTTGCGTTAGGTTGTGTTGGGAGGGCGTCAGAGAGGAGTGGGATTTTCTTTTGCGTGTGTGTGTGTGTGTGTGTGTGTGTGTGCGCGTGAGCGTGTGTGATACACAGAGATGCATTTCAACACAAATTTTGGCAGAAAAGAGGAACAAATCCAAAATGCGAGTCACAGTAGGCGTGTGTGTTTGTGTGTGTGGGGGTGTGTGTGTGATGAGATCTCTCTTTGTCGTGGTTAAGAGTTCAACTCCTCCAAAAAAATCCATTTTTGGCTGTAAGTCCATCACCTCCATACGGGAGACTCTCCATTTAAAGAAGAGGTTTCTTTGCTTCACCGGCCACTCTTCCATCCCTCCTTTCCTCGGGATCCTTCATCTCGCGCTCCTGCCTCTCCCGTCCTCTTCTCCCCTCAGCCTCTTTTTCTTAAGTGTGCAATTCCTTCAGTCTTTCCCTCCCTCCCTCCCCACTAGCTTCCTTTTTTTTTAAGCTTCTGCATTCAGACGCCGCTTTTCTCCTCCACCCCAGGCAGCTCTCCTCTCTCTCTCTCTCACCCCTGTTCTTCCTTTATTCTTCTTCCCCACCATCCCCACCCCTAACTTCTTTTCGCTTCCGAAAAAAATAAAAAACATTTGAAAGGAAAATAAAAAACTTTCATAGATGGTTCTACCTCAACACTTCCACAAACGAGGTCTAAACTTCAAAACTACGGCATAGTACAAGGAGCTATAAAAATATACACAGAGTTCAGAGACCCTAGAGGGAAGGGGGGAGAGGAGGAGGAAGGAGGGAGGGAGTGAATGAGAGAGGGAAGAGAGAAACGACCTCTGTTCACCGGAAAAATTAAACAAAAAACAAAAAAGGGATTAAATTAATATACAAAGGGGAGGTGGGGGTGGGTGGAGGGTAAACAAGGTCATTCTAAGTTGTGAAAAAGAAAAATAGATAAAAACAAAAAAAGATGTCTAGCAACAGAAGTGTAGTTTAAACAGAGTGGGTAAAACAAAACAATAGAAAACGAAAAAAAAAACATCTAGAAATTATTTACTGGATATTCATATATATAATCTATAAGTGTCAATAGCGATAAAAAATCTCACTTTTTTTGATATTCGCTCACTATTTTGTGTTTTGGTATTTAAGACAAGTCTAAAGAACGCACGCATTCGCACAGTCACCTTCGCACAAAGCGTGCGCACGCACACACACGCACACACACGCACACAGACTAAACCCCACGCGCGCATATGCAAACTTGCCGTACTTGAAGCACACTGACTGCACGCACACGTCTAATGTGGAGCAGCAGCACCGCCATGATTATTGACCGAGTTCGTAGCTCGCTCTCACAGTCACACGCATTATTAAAATATACAAGATTCTGAGAGTCACCGATTGGTCAGACCTTGCGTAGAGGCCCTGGCTCGGTCATGTGACCGCCGCTCGGACGGTGCTGATCGGGCGAGTCCGAGGCCCCCCTCTTCCCCCCGCGTTTTCTCAGGAGAAACAAACACATACAAACTAGCATCCTATTATTGAGTTAGTGGTAGGGGCCGGACTCTGATTGGCTGATGGAGTTCTGCGGTGCTAAGTGGGGGTCAGGGGAGTAGTTTTTCTTGCTGTTCTTGTCCTTTGCGTTCTCCTTTTTCCTTCTTCAAAACATCACATTTCCCAACAGCAGGTCCCTACCCCGTTAAAAAAAAAAAACAGTGTGTGCTGCACATGCACACTGGCGTTTAGGGGAGGACTCTTCAATTCAGCATGTGTGGGGGGGCTCATTTAGCTCTGAGTTAACAAGAAGGGGGGGCAGTCAGAGCCTATTGCCTATTCGCGAGGGCCTTGTTAACAAAGGCTATGCACGGTTACGACATTGCCCTTTACACACACTTGGTTGTGTGAGAATGGGGTGGGGAGGCTTACTCTGCTAGAAACACAACTGTGGCCAGGGGTGCAGGCTCACAGGGTAGTGAGTTGGGGGTGTGGGGGGGTCGGAGGGGCAATACTGGCAGTATTGAGGGGATCAGGGTTGGAGCTGTGATGGATAGCTTTGCTGTGGCTTCATTTGGAGCAGGGATGTGGGGAGGAGGGATTGGTCGGTAACGGGTGGAGGGAGGCGGGTGCGTCCAGTTGGCCGGAGCAAAGGCCACCTCATACTTTGTAGTAGATGTTGGCTGGGCTCTGAGGCGGCATCTCCTGGACAATGTAGACAGGGTGTCCGTAGTCCCCGCTCACCTTCTCGTAGTGCGGGCAGTAGGCCGAGTCTGACGTCCGCAGAGGGATGATGATGTCGCTGGGCTCGGAGCCGTTGTTGTTGGAGCTGGTGATGCCCCCGCCGCCTCCCCGTTTGGGGCTGGTGAGGGAGGACAGCGACAGCGGAGGGTGGTGGGTGTCCGAGTGCTTGGCGTGCCGCCTCCTGTAGCACACGATGCAGATCACGGCGGTGACCAGCAGGAGAAAGGCAGAGCCTCCCGCGGCGCCGGCGATGAGAGCGATGTTGGAGGGTTGGAGAGGCCCGTTCTCACCTCTGCCTTCTTCCCCGAAGGGTCCTCGAGGCTGGCTGGAGTTCCCCGTGCCGCCTGAAACGAATCACAGAACAATCTTTACTTCCGGTAGCACAAGCTGCTCCCGGCGCCGCACAATTCATCACGACCAATGCACCGGAGCAATAACACGGCTTGCTCTCACAACTTGCGTTTTCACGAGCTTTTAAATAAACATACCATTCCTTATGGCTCTGTACCACAATAGCATGAGTAATGACGATGGTTCAGCCCAAACTAGCAGGCATAAACCAGTGGAATGCAGCAACTCTCGCAGAAGCTTATATGTGGTCTCTTTATTGATGTGATGGAGTGGACAGCAGTCCCTATAAAGCAGCGAGGAATGTCCGCAGTGAGTGCGAGTGTACTACGCAGTATATACTCTTGCGGACAGCCTGGCTGAGCCGCAGTGTGTATCAAGGTAATACACTCTATTTCCCTAACCTTAACAACTGTATTTACTTAGCATTACAGCCAGCCACATGAAGAGATCCTCCCCCCTCCGCTGCCACCACCAGACCACACACTCGGCCTGCCCGCTGGCCTCCCTGCCCGCCCGTCTGTCTTTTTTATCTGTCTGTCTGTTTATCAAACTGTCTGTCACACTCGGGTCCCGTTGCTCCCTCTGTCTGCCCCGCGTCTCGCCTGAAACCTAAGATCTTCACAGCCTCGGAGCTCGCTGTCTTGCCCGCGGGAGGTCGGGTCAGAACTCAGCAGGTGAATGATGGTGTGGAGGTGTGCGAGTGTGCGTGTGCATTTATAAAAACAGGGCTGATACGGACTGCTTTGGCACTGGGCATGTGTATGTGAGTTGCGAACTGGTTAAGGCAGGTAATGTGAGTCTTTGCTATATAGGGCCTCTGGATTGGTCTATCATTATTCTTGGCACACATCCCTCTCTGTTCTCCCCGTCTGTCTCTCTCCGGCGTCTCCTCCGTTTCCTCGCCCTCCCCTCGCTCCGTGGTTCTTTCTATCTTCGGGTTATTGTAGCCGTAATGACCCACCTTGCTCTGAGCTCAGCACCTTGCAGCACAAACACACACAAAGGCGCACACACAAGCGATACTGACGTACACATCCAAGAAAACACACCTCATCCCCTTTCCTCCCCCCTGCTGCGAGCCCCCCTGCCGCGCTGGACTGACTGGGAGCAGAGCACTAATGCCAGAAGTCGATTACACTCCCCGCTCCTCCTTCCTCTTTCTTCCTCCCACCATTAACCCAACATCCCTCATTCTCCGTCTCCATTATGACTGCCGCCGCTCACCTGCTCTCCTTATTATATCCTCTTCCTTCACCTCTCCTTCTGCACCTCTCACTCCCCTTATTTTTGCACGTCTCCTTCCTTTCTTCTGTGTTAATTCTTTTTTTCGAAATCACACAAGTTCAGACTCCAAGGCCTTATTTTCCGTTTTTGTTTCCATCTATTTCATATCATTAGCGGATTCCACCTCGGAGAGAAACACGCAACAGGTCAGAAATGAAAGAACGGGTCAAGGTGTCGTATCATCCTTGCTTCTGAGCCAGCTGTCACATTTCAGAGAGGAGTAATTGGTCTCATATTCGGTTTTTTAACATATTTTTGGAGCTGTTTTCGAACACTCGCCACATTAGTTATGTTTCCACCGGGCTGCCGCACAAATGCAAATTTCAGGCATTTTGTCAAAATAAAGTGTGAATGAGCGCGTGCTTCCATCAGAAACCTTTTATATGAATACATTCAAGAGGATGTGACAAAATTACATAATTCCTAGAGCAGCAGTAACTCATGCATTATGGCATCTCATTGCTGCTCCCCACATAAAATGCTCTTCTTTTTTTTAAAAAACAGAATTAATTTGTCTCTTTCGATCCATTTGTACTTGGAGGATGTGCACCAGAGCCCTTCGTATAGAATCACATCAGGAAATTTGAGGTGCCACAAAAAAAGAGAAAAGCAGGTGAAAGGAAAAGCGAAAGCTTGCGGCTTGGCAACGGGAGCGGAAATTCAAATCATGTCCTTGTCGTAATCAGTGGCTTAGATGGGTGCACATTAGGACTGCAATGCAAAGCTATAATCTGAATCTTTACTCGTATTTTGTTTATTTCGTGCAAATAACTGGAATGGGTGAGTCTTAGCTTCTCTCTGCTTTGCAAAACAAATTTGATAAAATAGAAAAAGTTGGGATGCTGTGTTAAATGTAAATAGAAACAGAATATATTGTTTTGCAAGTCAGTCAAACAATATGATATTATATGAAAGATCAGATCACAGTTTCTCAACACCTTAATCCACCTTAAGTGGGCTCAGGCTGAGAGAGGGTGTATTTTTCCCTTTGTACAGTTCTTGAACTTCCATTCGTGGGTGCAGCGATGCCTCGTCTGTCACCTGTTTTTAACGCCAAAGGCCTAACAAGCATGATCGTTCCACATTGTTCTTTGCACCGAGAAACTTCTCTGGATGTTTTCATATTGTAAACAACACATGATTAAATCTCTTTAGAAATAGTCTTAACCCTCTTCTATCCTGTCTTCCTCACCCTCACCTCCAACCAGTGGTGGCAGATGGCTACCTCTCCTTGAATCTGGCTCTACAGGTTTCTTCCTGTTAAAAGGGAGTTTTTCCTCCCCGCTGTCGCCAATTGCTTACACACAGGGGGTCGTCTGATTGTTGGGTTTTACGCATTACTGTAGCATCAGCGCTCAGTGGACTGCTGTTGTGATTTGGTGCTATATAAATATAACTGAACTAGATCGTTGTTTTCACACCAACCATGATACTGACCTTTTTTTTCAAGGTAGATGCTCCATGAGGTGTTTACTGTTACACAACTGTTCCTGTTTTTTTATGCCTCATTTTTTTTTCAAACATGTTGCTGGCTTCAATTTCAAAATGAGCATTTTTTTTTTAAATCTGTTGTCCTCTTACTACTTTCACATACAAAATATTATATATATTTTTTTACTTTTGAACATTTCAGCACTTTGCATCAACAAGAATCATGATTCATTTGGTTCCTCTTCAAACTACCTAGAAAATAATGATTTTAAGTCTCCTGTTCTCTGACTTGGAATCCATTTATAGACGTTTATCCTCAGCGGACATCTGTAATGAGTGATGGTTTTGATTCGAGTGAGTTGAGTTTGTGGATGACAGAAAAAAACCAAACAAACAATCCTTTCGTATCTATTCAGAGAGCATTTCTTGTTCATATCCCAATAATGTATTTCTATTTGTTTACATCCCAAGAGAGCCACGCAAACACAATGAGAAACTGTGAATAAGCAACAGTATTCCAATTATTAGCTGAGATGATTTCGAGCGTATTCACACGAGGATTAGAAATTCTGGCATAACTGCTGTGTCGAATGTCATAACAATCATTTTTAGATATGCGGTTAAGTGCGTGTTAATATGTCCTTGCCTGAAAGTCAAAAATGTGTAAAATCCCTCTTAGGTGTGCGATTAAATCATCCTCGCCGTCGTGCTTCGCCGCTCTCATTCTAGCACAAACAATGCATACTATTGTTGCTGATTCACACATACACTTCTCACCTATATGAGGTATGGACAAGTGATTGGGAAATGTGTGAATGGTCCAATTCCCACATCTGGTATAGTACGCAAATTCTCCCAAAAAAGAAAAAAAGAGAGAGAGAAGGAGAAATGAACACAGCTCAGAGTGAATCGTGTTCTTTCCCCTTCACTGAATAACTTTGAGGTGAAGCATGAATGTTGCCTCTCTCCATTTTCATCTCCTTGTTCTCTTCCCCTCTCCTCTTTGCTTTTCAATTATTCTTTTCTTTCTCCTCCTTATGTGCCTCCCATTTCTACCCACTCCGTTCTATCACTCCCCTGCCTCCTCTTCTCTCTTCACTCCGTCTCTCATTCTTTCTAGACAGAACTACGGTGCACACTACCCCCCTCGCCCCCAAACTAATGACAATAATAACTCTGAAATGTCGTCGCTGCTCTCTCTCCCTCTGTCTCTCTTCCTCCTCTTGCCTCTTTCTTCCTCCCTCACTTTTTCTTGTCCTTCTCCCAAGGTAGCTATTAGCCATCCATTCCCCGCCCGCAGCACTTAGCTCGAAGGGCCGGGTGCAGAGACGAGGAGGAGAGGGACAGAGAGTAGGGGGGAGAAGGAGAGAGTGAGAGAGAAATATGGAATTAAACAGAGAGATCCGCAGATGTCACCGCTGCACATTCTCCATCTGTCGCCTCCACCCTCCCCTCTCCCTGCTGCTTTTCTTTTTTATCTAGCAGTCTTTGCTTATTCCCTCCATCCATTTTGTGGATGGATCTGCTGTGGATTATCTCTATTTGATTTCCTGCTTACCTGGGTTTTTGCTGGTGGTGCGTCCCGCTGCCGGCTCCTTCTTTGGAGGCAGTCCATATGGGCCTTGGGAGGAAAAATAAGCGAGGAATTACAGAAATACCGAGACAGCCTCCATCTTCTGCAACAGCCAAAGCTCTCTGATTCGAAACCAATAAGCGACATTAGCAAAGAGAGAGACAGCCAGCCAGAGAAATAAGAGACAGAAGAGGTTTAATAAAGGACCCCCTTCCCTTCCCATTATAGGGGAGCACATATTGACTGGGCTTCGACGTGCTGCGTATGAGCACTTTTCCATTTGTTTGAATGGGAAACTAAAGAGAGGTCGTTTGTTGTTTTGGCCTGAGCGAATTTACACAAGGCCATAACGGCTTGTAATCTGTAGTCGCTAAATCAGGCCATCTGTCTCGCAAGCCCTCAGTAATGGTGATGGCATTAAAGTGAGTTTATGTGACACATGCAAACACGGGCACAAGCGTGCACACACATCTACATGCTAATGCGGCCGTTGTGGGTATAAGTGCTACTCCTCGAAGCTGAAAGAGATGGTTCAGAAAATACTAATTTTGTTAGCTTCTGAGCCATCTGTCCAACAGTGGGCTGCAAGAACAGAGTTGCACTGGGCTGTTGAGTTCAACATTTCGTGCAACATAAAATGACCGCAAACTTACAGTTAATCAAGCGCGGCATTAAATCAGGCACCCCACAACGTCGAGCTCAGCTGCAATCCCAGCAGGTCAGCTGATCTAAGTGCCGGCCCCCATCAGCTGATAGCTCTGCTGATACACTTCTACACGCCTAGCTGGCTGTCATATGTGGGGCTTGCTATTGAAGCTTCTTTAGCTTACTCACAATTACATCTGCAAGCTGCTTTGCAACCCACCCCCACCCCAGTTCCTGTTTTTGTGCTGTGTCTGATTTAATCATTGTCGTATCTATTGTCTCTCAGCTGCTACTTTCCATCACGCTCTAACACACAAAGTATACACATTTGATTGACGAGCGAAAGGCTGATAATTCAATTCAATTCCACCCAGGGACACAAATTCCCGTTGGGGTTGTGTCAAGAAGGGCATCTGGTGTAAAACTCATATGAATATGTGTTGCACTATCTGCTAAGAACTCGTGATGAATTCTGATGCACAGTTTCAATATTAACATTAATGTGCTCTGGGATGACACTGCAACCGTCCAATAATGCTGTAGTGATGTCATAGCTTTGGGACTGGGAAGTACAATAATGAGAGCTATCCACTTTACTGTAGATGGAAATAACAACCTGCTTTTGACTATAGTAGTCCTGCCTGTACAGTGGTCAAGCACAGCCATCAACCCTTATGTGCTGACATTTAGAGAAGGGTAAGGATATTGGCTGGCGGCTCCCTCTTGACAATAAACCAAACAGAGGTTCGGGGTGGTGCCGGCTGGATCAATAGGAACTGCTGTTTGGTCAGCAGGGGCTCGTAGAAGGAGGTTCGGGCTGTGTGCGTGTGAGAAAGTGTGCATGTGACAGATTCAGAGAGCAAGCAAGATATATAAAGAATAAAATACGAGGCGACAGCTCAATGTATATGTGTGGGTTTTTGCAAGTGTGGGTCCCTCGAAGCGGAGCAGAGCGCCATATCTCATCAGAGATCACCACGAGGCGGCACGCTGCTTATTTAGACGACAAACAACACAGACGTGACCTTTCAGCCACACAGCAGATAAGATGAGGAAAACAGAGGAAAAGACTGAAAATAAGGAGAGATGGCCGGCATGCAAAGCGGAATGGGGTGATGAAGACAGGGGAAAGGGGGAATTTGAAAGGAAAGGAGGCAAGGAGTATTACAGGGAGTAGTTTGAGTGAGGAAAGGAGAGAAGTGGGAAAAATTATTATAAAAAAATTATTTAAATTATTTAAAAAGAAAATGAAGAAGAACAAAGAAAAAGGTGTGTGTGCATCTTCTTCACAGAGCTGTGGTTTGTATGTGTGTCAAAAGGAAGGTAGTTTTTCCATCGCCTGTGTGGTGAAAAAGCCAGGGGAAATAAAGTGTGTGTGTGTGTGTGTGTACGTGTGTGTGTGTGTGGTGGTATTTCTATTGAGCCAAGCTGACTATGCTGATGTTACGGGCTGATAGAGCCACAACAGCGCCACTTGGCTCTTTGCTGAAGAGCACCTACAATACACAAGTCCTGATAACACAGCATAGATCAAGGAAATAGAAATGGCTGGTCGTGTTTGTACGTGTGTACGTGAGGGGGGTCGTGTGAAGGACAGGTGCCTATTATGTGTAGAAGTGTGCAGGCCAGTGAAAATGCTTAAATTAGCCTTTTTTTCCCTTTGCTGCTTAAAAAAAAAACACCTCTGTGTGAGGGTCATTAGCTGTGAATATTTTCCAAACAAATTAGAAGTGTGTGCAGCTACGAGTCATTAAAAATCACTGACTCTGTGCTTTAACACAGAATGGAGTCGTTTTGTTATCATGCTGTAGCTGGCGGGACTGCTGTGCATGTGTGTGTGTGTGTGTGTGTGTGTGTGTGTGTGTTCGTTTCCCGGCCGTGGACATCTCAGGTGCATGCGTGTCCGTGTCCACTTAATGTGCACGTGTGAGCCGATGCAGACCGGTGTGTGCGCGCGCGTGCGTCTAAGTTTCAGTGTGTGTTTAAGTGTGTGTGTCCAGCATGAGTCAGTAGCAGTTAAAAGGCAGAGTGAGAAGGGAGTCAACAGGGCTCATTAGAGCTGACTGATCCCACACTTCTTCGCTGTTCTTACCACTTAACGAGACCTAATATGCTCAGCAAGAACACACGCATTAAGAAAGGTACGTGTGTGTGCATGTGGTGTGTGTGTGGTGTGCAGACTATATGGTACGTGTGTGTGTAAGGAAGAGGAAGATTAGAGAGACAGTTTAAAAGTGGAAGAGGCTGCATGCAAGATAAGGCGCACTAATGTGTGCTGCTCTGTACTGCACAGATGTGAGATGATGGGAGATGTGGAGCTAATGCTTGTTAATATCACAGTGTGTTAAGTGATTTGTGTGTGTGTGTGTGTGTGTGTGTGTGTGTGTGTGTGTGTGTGTGTGTGTGTGTGTGTGTGTACGAGTCCATCACACATGCAGTGCACATGAGATAGCTCACATGTAGAGCGGATGTGTGTGAGAGAAAGCAGAAAGAGTTGAGAGGACTTACTCTGCCCCACTTTTAGGACCACCTTCATGCCTTGCGTGGCACACACTCCACCCTTCATGCTGTCCAGGCCTTGACGCGTCCCATCTGACGTAGCTGGAAGGATGGAAACACAGAAATGTGCAATTAAAAAAAGGAACAGCGTGCTATACGGACCCACTGAATATACAGCCACACAAACTCACACTCTCTCACACAATCTATAGCCAAGACTAGCTTCTATTCATATGGTCAGCCCTTCCAGAGAGTCAGCGAGTGACATTTGCAGAGGCAGCGATTTAAAACTCCACCAGAAGCTCTGAAATGTCAAACTATGAGGCGGCAGCACTTTAATAAGTCCTCATTTAGCAGTCTGCTGGAATTCATTAACACCCCCGCTGCGGCGCATGGACTCAACCGACTGCAGTCAACTGCAATTGCTGCTTGGGCTGGAGAAATAGCGTTGGAGGGGGTGGGGAGGGGATGCAATTTGGAGAAGCGGAGACTGACGGATGGGGGGGGCGGGGGGGGGGGGGGGCTGGGGGCGGGGGCGGAAAGTGATGGTAATCCAATCAAGAGCGTATATGAAACCAAATGGGAGCCCCTGAGACACAAATCAGTGTGATTTGACTCAGAAACTGGACGTGATTGGTTAGAAAAGAAACTGTGGAATGTGTTAAAGCTCCACTTGGTAATACCCCATCAATACACCAACACTATCACCGCTTATGTTTTAATTAATAGAATTAAGGGGATTTTTTTCCATTTAAAATGAGGGAGGGGATGTGTTAATACAGGCAATGGGGGAATTTATTATGTGTTATCAGGATGTAAAAGCTTTTCTCACGCTGGAAAAAAATGCAACAGTTCAATCAGCACAATACAGCGATACAGAGTCAGATTTTAATCAGCGATGTAACGTCATGTAAATCACATTTTTTATCTAGTGAAGCTACAAAGGAAGCTAAAGAAGGTCAAACAGTGCTGAGAAAATATGCACACAAGAACTGTGTGTGTGTGCGTGCATGCATATATATAAAATCCTGCTCAAAGAGCTCTTTTTACTTCACTGTTCTGTTCCAACTTGTCTGTCTGTGACCCGGAAATTGATCTCACCGGTGTCTCGCTCTCAAAGGATTTTGTAGTTCCTAAAAATGTAAGATTTGGGTAAAAAAAAGGCTCAGTAGAGGAGCTATGGGCAAGGATGCGCAGGAACAAAGGCCCTTTGTGGGACCTGTGATGTATATACAATATGTGACAAACAGCTGAATCGCTAACACGATGAGAACAGGGCTCTATAAAGTGTTCCTTTGTATTCATAAGCTGTGGTTGTTGCAATTACACTTAGATAAAATGTGACATCTGCACATTTTTCTCATATTATTCCTCATTTATGTGCCTTATGCTGGTTAAAGATCGCTTTAGCATTGCAAACGCAGATAATAATGAGGTCAGTATACGCGAACGTGATCCTTATGAGCCAAAAGTTCTGCTTTCAGGCTGCTCTAAATGCTGCCCACAGCTGTCTGTTTATTAGGGGCGACAAATCAGAAGAAAGCTGGCTTTGAGGCGCTAAAAGGGCTTCTTTGACACAATGAATGAACTCAGGGTCTGTCCAAGGGTGAGTTTGAAGTAAATATAATAAATTCTTAATTGCGCATCACACCAAGGAACTGCAGTAGAGTTCAAGACTGAAAATGCAAAGCTGCAAACGAACAAGATAAGTTCCTTTTAACATAAAAATGTTTCAGTGGAGATGCTTATCTGAGAGAGAAAGGGAGAAAATATGATGCCACATTAGACTGAACTGGCATCACTTTAAAGTGACAGTTCCTGTCTTGACTCCTGTCTTGTCCTTACCTCCTCCTCCTTTACTAGCATCACAAGTGGGAGGAGCTAAGATGGCAAAAGAGGAGAGGAGGCAGGAAAGGAATCGAGAATGTAAACAAAGAGAGAGGAGCAAGTGAACGACGACTAGCCTCCAGGTCACCGAAGGTGGAAAAGGATTAAGGGACGCGGAGCAGGCTGAGGATAGATGGGAATCAGCATGAAGATGAAGACACAGTGAGAAAAGAGAGAACGGAAAGAGAGAAGCAGTGAGGGGTGCAAAGAAGAGAGAGACGCTCCTAGTGAGAATCACACCTTTGCAGCCGGTGTACCATTAGCTGTGCAGCTGGTCTCAATCATTAGCACACAGATGATCCTACAGATCCTACTCACAGCAACAAATCAAAAGCTATTAAAAGACACCGAGTTCAATGTCTGTCTTTCAACTTTTAGCTGATGGAGGAACAGATGTGGTGGCTACTAAAAAATACAGTAGGCATATTCTTTCTCCTTCCCCCACACATACACCACACCGTCTACACTCATTTTCCCTGGCTAACCTTCAATGTCATCATTCTTCCTTTATAAAAAAAAAAAAACATATATATACATATATATACATACACACACACATATATATATATAATACACACACATATATATATACACACACACATATATATATAATACATACATCAATACACATATATATATACATACACACACACATATATATACATACACACACACATATATATACATACACACACACATATATAACATACACATATATATACATATATAACAATACTATATACACATATATATATATATATATATATTATAATACATCACACAACACACACACATATATCTAGGGCTGGGCGATATGACCCAAAATTCATATCTCGATATTTTTTAGCTGGATGGCGATATAAGATATATATCTCGATATTTTTTTTAAGCCATAAAGTAAGAACAAAAAGAGAGTTCTTAGTCAAAGCTGTGTCCCAGATGTCACACAGGCACTTTTATTAACATACAGCACAGATGTACATGAAAAATTACTCAAAATTAAATTATGAGCATTCATTAAATAATAATGCTCCATAAATAAAAGAAAACAAGGTTGTTTTTGTGCTAAACAAAGAGCTCACAATTGTGCAGTCAAAATGTAAACTAAAAGACGCTGAGCGTAATAACAAAGACAGACAGATTTCACAGCTGCTCTGTTCCCAAGTTTTACTGTGTGACTGACTAGCCTGGAGTTTGAAATCCGCTTCATAACCACGTCTCTTACAGGTGCCATTTATGGTCCTTATACACACACAATACGGTAATATTACGTTGATGCACAGTACGTATCACTCCGCGAAGCTCCTCGGTAGCCGTAATGCGCCGACAATCTATCAAGCGGTGCAGCTCCGTAGCTTAGCAAAGTCGTACTCAAACATTTTTGACAGATTGCTGAGCGCCGTGTACCACATAAAATCGGTTCGCGGCCATCAAGCACAACCAGAATTCATACATAAGGCGCGCTATCAACTTTTGAGAGAATGAAAGGATTTTAGGGTTAGCGCTGTTAGCTCGTTAGCGCGGTTAGCTCGTTAGCATGTTTAGCTCGTTAGCACGTTGACGCCGTCCAGCCCCACGCATGGGGCGATGCGCAGTAACTCGTTAACGGAGATTTGCCGTGTCCGTCTTGTCGCTGCCTGCACGTGAAGCGATGGGGGAGGAGGGGGAGTTGTCTTCAGTGAAGGCGAGGCGGAGTAACGTTGCGTAGAGACAAAAGTGGACGAAAGAGAGGCAAACTTGCGGCTCCACAACTATAATTATAACGTAACATAGACTATATCGATATAAAGGATATTGTCACATCTTATATCTCGTATAAAAATATATCGATATGTTTTAAAAACTCGATATATCGCCCAGTCTTATTTATAATATAATATATATATAATATAATAATATATATTATGATATTAAATAATATTACAGCCACACACACACACACACACACACTTATATTATTTATATATTATATATATATATATATAATATATATATATATATTTCCTCCCGCCACTTCCCCTTCAGGCTATAGATTAGCCAGTCTGAAGCGAAGCAGAGAGGGATGAATGGTGGATGGCTCAGGAGAGAGAGTGAGTGAGGGAGAGAGGAAAGTGTGAAAAAGAGGCAGCTTTACTTCTAACACCTCCCTCTGTCTTTCCCTCCATCGCTGCAGGATGCAGAGTGTGAAAGCAGGAGGAGGAGAGAAAGCAGGCGGAGGTCAAGGCGAACAGCAGTATGGTAGGGAAGCCAGGAGACAGGGATGGATGAAGGGATGGATAAATAAGGTTTAGATAAAAGGCTGTGAAAAAACTTGTGCATTCCTCGAGTGTTTTCACTATTTGCTGTCCTTCGAGATCATCTTAAATCGTAGTATTATTTTTTTTTTTCCTCCACCTGAGACCTGTGAATTTTTTTTTCGTTTGCAATAATGGAAGAAGACACTTTCATTGATTTCAGTGAGGTTCAAATAAACCGAATGAGTGTGCCAAATTAGGTACAGCTCTTTGATCAGGGCTGTCTTTCTTTTTCTAGATCCTTTGCTCAGACGTCATGTTCAGGTTGTGATTTAACGTGAGGTGTGTTCTGATGCAGAGCCACATATCACTATGTTGATTTTCTTACCATAATAATTCAAGTCTATCCACACCCACTATTGCAACTGACCAGCTGTTACTAAAGTGTTACTTCAGGGCGGCACTAAAATCAAGCTCAGCTGCCTTACCAGCAGATCAGCTGATCTCGTTGTCAGCCCCCGATACCCTGCTGATCTGCTGGTCAGTTGATACCCATCCAACACATTATTTATGTATCCTTCACCCTGCTCACAGTTGCTGTGCATGTGCAAGCCACTTTGCAACCCACCTCCACCCTATCTCCTGCTTTATGATAAATCTCTTGTCACTGATGTCTGCCCATCTCTATACCAGGTCTTTTCTGTCTCAAACTTTCCACTTGGCAGGTCATGGAGGTGCGCTCTCCCAGGACGGAGCCATGCCTCCAAATATAAATTACTGCAAATGGAAAAAAGCAGTCTCCTCATGACTGCATTAATCTTAAGTGATTTTGTTGTGAAGTAATAGCTTTGGAACTGGGAGGAAGTCAGAAGAAAGAAAGATATAAGGTGGTGGGAGAATTTTTCCTTCAGGGCTTTCTGGCAGAAAAGCTTTCTAAGAAATGGTTAAGGTTGTGAAAGTCTATTTTAACACAAAGCATGATCTTTTTCTGAACCTAAACAAACAGCAGACTAAAAATAATACGTCAGTACTGAGTTTTTTGAAATTCCTAATGTGTATACTTTATATACTTTCCATATATAATACCATGATTGATGATACCATTGATAGTTAAGTAGTCCTTAACTAATAGTTACGTACTACTGAAAATGATAGTATTACAACATACATCATAATGAATTACAAAATTCATATAAAGTCCTGAATAACAGATATTATGTTTATTTAATACACACAGTCATTTTTAAATCATTAATAACATATTCTTACCCCGGGGCATGCTGTAGCTGAAAATCTAATTATTATAATGAAAGATATAAAACATACTTGAAAACAAAAATGGGGGAAATGTGTTGAGAACAAATTTTTTTATCTTATTTTCCACTGTTTCTTAGAAACGTTGCTCCCAACATACTGTAAAAACCATGCTCTAACAGAAATGTAAGTACATGACATAAGAAGGGATTACACAAGCTTCTCCTCATTCCAGTATAACCCATTACAGCGGTCACTGGGAGGCGTAAGTCGGGCTGTAGGACTAAAACTGGGCAGCAGCATTAACCGTAGGAATGGATAAGGGATTGAGAAAATACCCTTTTAACTGGCCTGAGAGAGAGGGGCCCGACAAATTTCTGAGCGTAATAACTACTGACACATGAAGGAGGAAAAGAAGGTGACGGGAGACGAGGGAGGTGAGGAAGATGAGGAGAGAAAAGAGGAGGAGGAGAGGCTCGTGCGGGGAGTTGAGGCAGGCAGGCTGATTGCCTGTGACAAGCTGTTGGTGATATGATGGGGACAAGAGACGCTGTGTGACGACAGAGATGACCCCGAGCGCGGTGGACAGAGGGAGGAGGCAAGATTTGAGGAAAGAGGGAAGAGGAAAGGGAAAAAGTTAAAAACAGAAAGTAAGGAAAGAGTTTAAATGACATGATAGATAGCAGAGAGGTAAAAGACTCTAATGTCTCCATTACGGAAAAGTGGAACAGTAATGGATACAAAGAAGAGGGAGAAACAAAGAGACAGAGACTGAGAGCCGGAGAGCCAAATTGAACCAGAAGAGCTTCCACAAATGTGATTTTGCAAATGCAGGCCATTTTTTTAAACCTCCTAATCAACAGGTCACAAATATCACAAAGGCAATTTTGTTTAAAACCGTGACCCGTATCATGGCAAATCCTTTTAAATCCATTAGACATGTTACAGGTGGCACCATTTTTGTGAATCTCCATTTCACAGGAACAAAGTGAGCAGAAGGATCACAGCCGCTTTGGCCTCGGTTCGAAAACAGTTCCCTCCGAATCTTGGTCGCTAAACACTAAAGATGCTCCAAATGCCTCGACGGCAGGAAAGTATCACCAAATCAAGGCAGAAATAATCATAGAACATCTGTGAAATCCAGATGAGAGACACAGATGAGAGCGGGAGAGATGGGGAGATGTTAGACTACAAATCTTTCCCACCTCACTTTGGGAGGATCTGGAGAAGAGAAAAAGAAAAAGAGAGACTGGGGAAGAGTGTACAGCACAATTTAGGATTAGATAAGAGGAGAAAGCAGGAGAAAGGGGAGTGAGAGGAGGGATGAGTAATTGAGACAATGATCAGCAGTGATGGGGGGGATGTGAAGCGCCGGAGGACGGAATGGAGGAAGGGCGTCGCTCCACCACCCTCGTTTGACAGGAAGACGAGCAGGACAGGCGGAAGGAGTGGAAAAACTTAATTAATGAAATAATACCGCAGTTAACCTCGATCAGGCCGCACAGCACCGTAGCCCTGCACACAAGGAGGCAGGCGGCCACGCAGGAGGGTGGGAGGTGGGGAGGAGCGTGTATGTAGCCCATAGAGGAGATCACAGAGTAGATGAGAGTCTTTTTCCAGTGTCTCTGTTGTTATTACCAAGGTCAGTGTAGGGCCAAGCCATTTCTCTGCCTCCATTATCGCTCCTCAAGCTTGCCTGCTGTTATGGAAAAGTGGACAGTGACATTCCACTCAAAGCATAACTCAGATTGTTCATTCATTCAGGGGCTTAAACACCGGGTCTGCCTCACGCTCAGCCTCTGCGCCGGCCGGTACTTGCAGCGGTCGACGATGGAAAGCTACGTTATTTGAATTAATACAGACATTAGATGTCAGCGTTTGCCCTCCCCCGCTCCTTGTGCATTTTGCAGTCCTGGTTATATATTCCACACATGCTGAGTGGCAGCTCGCCTTCTGCAGCAAAACACTTGCTTCTGCACAAGCGATGTGAATTTGTGCGCATGCTGATGTTTATTTCCATCACGTTCATCTGTCTAGTTCGGGACTCGTCTCACATTTCAGCCTATTCAAAAGTCATGAGAAGTGCTGTTTTGTTGCCTGATTCCACATATTTCTGGTTGAAATTTGATTTTGCTCTAGGACATACTGACGGTTGGGAAATTAAAGGAGAAAAAAAAACCCTGACCTCTACAGTTAAGGGATCCAGTGGCTCTGTTGCAGTGTGGGTGGCACGCCACTTGTCCACCTGTGGGAGAAGATGGACCAGCACCAAAACATCAAATAAGGGAACATCTTTTCCCTCAAGAAGAATTTCAGGGAAATGGAGGATCACTACCGAGGAGCACTGATAGTGCTCCAACACCTTAACACTTTAGGAGGATTTTATGTGTTCTACCTCTATGTGCAATATGCAGTGCCAGGAAATTGGCAGTTTAGGTGTCAAGCTAAAATGCATCTCTAAATCCAATTTGGGTAACTGACCAGACAAAGAGGGGCCACTTTAAGGCCACGAAAGTCCCAGAATTTAGTCTAATAAAAGATCATTCTTAGATCATTTTATTAGAGTAGTTTAATTGTACAATCTTAATCTGCTTTCACAACAACGGCGGTCACCAAGTGCTTTATATTTCGAAGCAAGCACTTGCCGATGGTGGGGAGGAAGAAGTTCCTTTTAAACGGAAGACTCTTCTTGTAGAACCAATGAAAACGACCATGAACGAGACACAGGGTGAAACACTAAGTACAAGAGAGAACAGATGCAGTTTAATGACTCTGCAGCTCAAACACCCATGGGGAGTGAGAGGGGAGTGATGGAAAATCAAATAAATATTTTTGTTGGCAAGTCCTTTTCAGTCCCGAGTAGTGTCTGCTTTCTCTCTTACAATAAAGATAAAGAAAAGCTGCACAGCGTTCACTACTGCCTGGAAACTTGAAGCTGTGATCCACCTAAAATGACAGAGATGAGCAAAGCAGCATTTTCATCAGCCGCTCTTTTCTCTCAACCGAGTGACGGCGGTTTTATATAGCAAGAATTACTTTTACATAAATTTCCATCAAATAAAATAAAAAAAATAATCATGTAAAACATCTCTGGGTGAAACCATCTCTATCTACGCCGATCTACTTCTGTGGTTTCATTTGAGAATGTGAGAACGAGGACACAGAGGAAGACGGAGTCAACAGGGTTGGTTTGTCCCGTAAGCCTTCAGTTGAAAACCGCTCGCATCACTTGAAGTTATAAAGTTAGTCTGGGTTTTTTTTCTTATGACTGAATAGATTGAGGTGGCGTCCTTTATGTGCTACTGTTGTGTATTAATAATATTATATATGTGGCAAAGATATTGCAACAGTCTAACCGAGCTAGTGCGCCACACTCTCAAATTCCACATGTGCTCTGAGCATGAAGTGGCTACATGCTTCCCACTGACAGCAGATTAAAGGGAGCAAAACTGGGAATGTGGTGCCGGGCCAAAGAGCAGATTACACAACAAACGGAATAAATAAGCAAGAAAACAAGAGCCACGAGGAACAAAGCTCACTGGTTCCGCATTGCCTCACACTCCACGGGCAAAGCAGCTTCTCTCCCCGTTAGCTTCTGGTGTGTTTGCAGCGTCATGTGTGTGTCACGTTGACAGTCATCACAAATGCAAATGCAACATGAAAGACACAAATCAAAGTGGGAGTTTCTCTGCCCCGGGCACACGGGCGCGCGCTGAGGCTGGAGTGGCACGAGTGTGTAAGCGTATCCGTGCGCGTTTGTGTGCACAAAGTGTCGCCATCTGTGCAAATCAACTTAAAACCAATGTGTTGCTTCACAGCAGCTTTGGCTTTAAAATCCTCCTTTTAGTTCCACTTGTTTAGCTTTTGGACCGCGCTCTCTGCAAAGAGCCATGAAACTAAGTTTGTCACTCTGGTGGACTGGGAAGTGTGTGTGTGTGGGTGCAGAAAGGTCTCGGGGGTGGGATTTACTGATAGCTTCCCGTTTAAATTTGTACTTCTGCACCTCTAAATACTCTGTGAGCTTCATGTGTCTCAGCTAAATGATGGAGAACATGCCATGTTCTGGAGCTAAGGAGTCAAGTCATCGTCCCCCCCAAAAGAAAAAATATCTTGGATCTCGCCGTGAAAATTTCCTGTAACTAAAAACTCCTTCATAAATCTCCAATGGCACTTTTACAACCTGGCTATGACACATTAACAAAGCCATCGCAAACCATTACCCCGCTGCGGTGGCAAAAGCATTCATTTGCGTACTGAAACAGAACAGTCATTATTTTAGCTCCCCCTTAAAAAAAACACGCAGGGCCCGTATTACTTTCACTCGCATTCCACCTCCAAACACAAAACACGCCATTACTTCCAATACGGCGCAAGGTTTTTCCAAACTTGTTTCCCTGCAAAAGGTGCAAGCTTTCTTGTTCTTATTGTTGCACACAAAGGCGCCGTTGTTGTGTTGCGGTGTAGCGCTTGATCCACAAATGGGATCAGCTACAAACGCAAAGACGTCTGCATGTTTGGCGCCTCAGTCGCACAGTGACATGATGGTATGTGAGTGGTGTGGAGACGGGATAAGTATATGTCTGTGTCACATGAGGTATTTTGAGAAAAGGAAGAGATTTTTGCTGATAAAAACTTGGATTGCAAAAAAAATCTTGGCTCTGAAACTCTGTATTCTGTCATGAGCGATGTTCCCCTCTGATGCATGATGCTAGCTGAAGTGGAAAGTACTATTATGACTAAAAAGTAAATCTTCTACTCCTATTAGAGGAGACCTTACATGACCCATGCCATATTGGATAAGATAAATCAAATTACTTTACCAGTGCATGAAAAATTTAAAGTGGACCTACATAATTTGCTCATTTTCAGCTCCATATTTTTTTTTTTTCCTGAACGCCACTAGAGTAGCTCTGCATGATTCATAGCTCACAATAATCCTTACTTATCATACTGGGCCTGGCTGCAGGCCCCCGGGTCATCGTCTGAGTTATGGCCACCCTCCTCTTAAGTCAAATTTCTTCTGATGTTCTGCTCTCGTAAACAACAGCAGGTGGGAGGGGCTTATGATCTCAAAAAAGGGACTCAAACCAAACTCAGTTTCACACACGTGCCTCAGAACACAGGGATCCAGGGGCGTGTCCAGAAGGGTGGCATGGGGTGGCACTAGCCCCCCTCCTAAAATATGATTGATATTGTGAATCCAATTACTGCATTTGTTACTCCACAGTATTTATTTTACAGAATTAGTTAATTATCATTTTACAGATTAATTGTTTTATTATAGCTCAAGCTACTGCGCAACATACAACTAATTAAATTCATCAACAGTTGCAACATTAAAGAGATACACAGATCAATAATTCAATCATTATAATCCACTAATATCAAGTATATGATTCTGAAGTGTAGTTACAAATGAGCACATTTATATCTGAATGTACAATATGTAAACTATCAAGCTACTTACTATAACTTTTGCTTACTAAAAATAATATGTATAACTATATATAATATACAGTTGCTAACTAAAAAGTCTTTCATGTTATTAAACAGTAAAAATACTTCTTTGCACTTTGCAAAGCAACTATCACAAGATTTTGTTTAAATTCTTATGCAGCTCCACTTTTCACATAATAAGTCTGCAATGACACCCGACTCCCTTATTCTTAAGAATTCATGGGAACGCACATGCAGGTATCCGCTCATGCACACACATGCAATCCACCAAGGGAATATGATCTCAGTGTCTTCCCTTGCGTGCGGTTGATCTCTCCTCTGTGCTGTGTGACATTTTAATTCTCAGCGGTTATTCTCTTCCCATCCATCCCGTTCTATTACAATCACATACCCACCTTGGTATTCGCCCTCTCTCTCCTCTACCCCTCTCTCCCTCTGCGTCTGTGCCTTTCAATGTCCTGTGCGCTCAGAGGGTGGGCGACTTAGAATCACATCGTATTAACCTCCAGCACCAAAACACACACACACATACACACAAGCAACAAACTGGGCCACGGCACAGCGGCGTCCATCCTCAAAAGTCTCCCTCCTACTGCCCGTCAGAGTTCCAAAAATGGAGGACTAAAAGTGAGGAGAGCACCTGATCGCTACATCTGACAAACACACGCATGCACGCGCAGCACTGACAGGGAAAGGCTGATTACTTGTGACAGACCCGCTGCCATTTTTATGTCTTACTTCTGAGGGACTCGGGGGGAAAGCAAAGTCGGAGGCCTGAAAATACAGCTGTTTGCTGTGACACTGTAGCTCGCCTTTGACTAAATGCACATCAGAATTTGTTAGACAGTACGGCCTGAGCTATACTGATAATCCAGTTGGGTATTGTCACGCCGGATGTGTGTGTAACGCGCGTCATGTGTGCAAAGGTCAGACGTGTTTACCGACGTCAGCGTGCGTCACAAAACAATCAATACACGGCCTCTCAAAGCCACTTAGAGAGATATATAAGGGTGTGAGGAGGGGCGCGGGCATAAATAAGGTCATCAGCGGGCATAAACGCAGAAGTTGATTTCCTCCAATTCTTTCTCACGTTAATTAAATGACGGGAAACAAATCGTGGCCGAGCAAACGTAATAAGTCTGTCTGCCCAGTTCAGAAAATAATCAGCGCCAAATAAATGTGACCGCCAGAGCATAGACGTGCATAATGGACCAAAGGAAAGACAGGCAGGGGACAAAGCCAGAGAGGGAGGGGATGGGGGCAGAAAGCTAAAGCAAAAAGAAAAGAGAGAGCAGGGCCATTAAAAAAGAGAGGCTGAAAGACTGGGTTGGATGAGCCTTGTGTAGCGTCAGTAAAGTGCTAGCCATGTAGGACAGTCACGACCAATGTTCCTTACAACTGGGTCAATGTTCCCGTCCCGGGGCAGCGAGGGCATCCTGTGTGGCTCTCTGTATGTGTGACTATCTATCTGCTAAACTTCCACCAAGCTGCTAGAAACTGCCATCCCTGCAATCCCAGTCAAGTGCACCTCTGAGTGGACCTCCATGCATATTGAATGAATACTTCAATGACTACTTATCAATACTTAATGAATACTTATCAGTGAATCCCTGAGTGACTTCTACAGCACTGATTTTTTTTTAAAGCTCTTTAAAAGGCACGCAGAGACCCCTTTTTTTAAGATGCGGCTCAGTATGTAACGCGCTCCGCCGCTGCCGGGCCAGAAGAGAAGAGGCTGAGCTGGCAGAGCGGGCCGGCGGGTTCACGGTCACGTTTGAAAGTCTGAATGTGATATTTTCCAGTGCCGACTGAGGTGATGCTGGATTTGCTGCAGTCACACAGAAAAAAATAAAAATAAAAAAGAAGCAACACTCGGAGCTATCGTAGGGGAAATCTAGCCGGACACCGGTGTGGGTGTATATGTCTGCCTCTGCGTGTCCTTGTCTGCTGGTGTGTCTGGCGGCGTGTGTCCGTCTTTAAGGTTCTCGTGTGCGTGTGGGTAGCCGTTTTTCTATTATATCAGCCACAAGATTGGAGGCCTGGAGAAATGGGTCAGCGCCAGCCTTGTCGTTTCTTCTCACTGTCTCTTCTGCTCTTTGCTCGTGTTTTTTTTTCCCAGCCTCTCTTATTCCCAAGTCGCTCCCAGAATAAAAACGAAACACCTCCGGTTGTCCACTCCTCCTTTGCGGCTGCTTGGATCTGGGTTAAGCAAGTGAAGTCCATCACTCACTTCTTCCTTCTCCTGGTGCTGTGCGATACTGCGAATTTTGGTATCAATCGAATACCAAGTAAATACAGCGCCAATACTGCCGATATCAATAAGTGATACTTTTACCTCATAAAGGCGGCGAGCAGCGTGTCGTGGCTGAAGAAGTTTTGAACACATTTTGATGACCTCTAATCACTGGGATTTTTACTTTCCACATAAATAGATAAACACACGTTTCAGCTGTCTCTACTGCACTGTGTGTCCGCTTCTGTTGTTTAAATGTGCTGTAGGCTATAAATAAATAGACGCGACAGTCAACACAAAAATGTTCAGACACTTTTCATAGAGCATGTTTGAGGTCTCGTTTTAAAAAATAATTAATTTAACACAATTCAGTGGGCTACATACTGAATTTAGTCTATAGAAACAGGAGCCACATCCTTCGGATTTGTAGGCAATTACATCACAGCGACGCAACAAAGTTGTCAAGACTCCTCCAAATGTGGCAACAAATACATCCTCCTTTTCCCCAGTTTTAAAGGATGGGTCGGGTGTATCCTTCATGGCCCAACCTATCCCAGAATTCATAGTGCGGCTCAGCCAATTCCAGTTTCCAACAATGGCAGCAGCTACTTAGTTTCAATATTAGTCTTATTATTCTTTCTGGGTCACAAAATAAACTTCTAACATATTTTCAGGTGAGAATGTAGCTGTGTAAAATTCA
This sequence comes from Haplochromis burtoni, assembly GCF_018398535.1. NCBI lineage: Eukaryota > Metazoa > Chordata > Actinopteri > Cichliformes > Cichlidae > Haplochromis > Haplochromis burtoni. The sequence continues at coordinate 669,855 of NW_024582626.1, forward strand.
AATATCTGCTCAATTTATTAAGACATCACATATTTGCAAAAGTGCGCCGATGTTTGTGGAGACGTCTGTTACCCATGAGCTTGATAGCTGACTGGAAGGTCGAAGCTCACTAGAGCCGGCGAGAACAGCAAACTCCGGGCACATCATTTTCAAACCCCCCGCGGTTTTTGGCTACTCAGGTTAAACATGATACATAAGTCACTTAGATAACTTAAAATGTTACATTTTGGGTTTTCTTCAGTGTTTTATTTGTTCCTGAGTAAATCGGTTGGGCTGAGATTAAAGTCATAGTTTTCACACAGCTGAATAAACGTCAAACAGAAAACTGATTAAAAAGAAGTTTGAGATGGTGTCCTGTTGTATTTTAGCGAGCAAGGAGCAGACGGCTGAGTTTATTAAACTCCACCAAGACAGCGGTGACGCAAATCTGAAGGCTAGACTGTCCAATTTCGCAGCCGCTCACTTCTGGCCTACCCGGCCTTTAAAGGACCCGCCCTACGTGGACCGGGTAGTTGGGTCCTTCGAAGCATGCTAACCCTGGATTTGGACATAGCTCGAGTATTCCTATCCTATCCTTTCACACTACTATCAATCCGATACCAGTACCAGCATCGTATCGATACTATAGATACTTGGATTGATCCGCCCACCTCGATTTTTCCCTCTTTCCCTTCTTCCTGCGTCCTTTTCTGTTCTCCTTTGGAGTCGAGCAAGTCTTCATCCAAGTATCTTGTCTGAGGATAAAGACATCCTCACAGCGTAATGATACAGAGGCTTCTGAACACAAAATAAGACGGCCAATTTGCGAAGCAAACAAGCCGAGCTTCAGCGTGCGGTGAGACACTCGCCGTCTCCTGACATTTACATCACAGAGGTCGTGGGCGCAAGCAGTTTGAGCACAAGCAAATCTGCAAGATCTGATGATCAACAAAGGCTCTGATTAAAACAAATCTCCTCATCTCATTGCTGAGCAGACCTCTTTGTTTCCACTTCTTTGCAATGCACTAAAAACGAGACACACTGAAAATGTTAGCACTCTTTTCCTTCTGTAATTTTTGTTTTTTCTAGGGGGCTCGAACAGGATGAAGCGGCGCGTCAGGGTGGTTACGCTCACATGCACCTGTTGCAGAAAGTAGAGTTGAGCGATTAATTGAAGCCATGGAAACGAGGTAATCAGTTCTTGTGTTATAAATCAATGCTTTACGCTCCTTTGTAAAACCCAAATTTAACTCACATCTTAGCTGAACTCGAGCCAAAATGTGGAAGCAGGAGGAAGTAAAAGTCACATCAGGCCACTCTTAGGTGAGCCTGTATCTAAAAGCCTCTGAGGGTCACCTGGTCCATTTCCACCTGCACAAAACTCGTGTCAGTTTAGCCACTGGCTGCAGGTGTCCATCGCTCTCCCCAGGTGTCTCTGGGTCTTAATCCCTTCTTGGCAACACCTCTGACTCTTTTTCTTTCTCTATTTAACACTTCATTTTCATTTGAACTGTATTTAAAGTTCAAGGCAAACCAGAGCAGAAAGAGTTTTTAAAAGAGTAAATAAATGGATGAAGTTTCTTCTATTTACCGACAAAAACAATCATTATCAAGCAGCACTAAGAAGCAGTAAGACACAACACAGGCAACGAGATTGTGTTGGAGCAGAGCGACGCGTCCCTCTTCCCCTCCTGAGATTAACGCCTCCATCATTCATCGTGTTATCTTTTTTTGGGTACACCAAGTCACCCTCTTAGCCCTCCCCCTTCGCTCTCCACCCTCAGACCCCCACACGCTCACACACATAAATGCAGGAGATTGCACATTCGCACACCTGCGTAAGAACACAATCGCCACATAAAAGCCCGCAGTCTCACATTAGTCTGATTTACTGGCTCAATTTAAGCATGGATTCTGTGCGGCGAAGAGGAAAACAAGATACAACTGCAGCTAACTCGTCCCTTCCACGTCTCCTGTCACTTTGTCGTATTTTCGTCATATTTTCAGGAACACGGCCGCCGCCGACCGCACCCCCCTCGTAACGTTTCCCCTCTCCTTTCAATTACTGCCTCTCTGTGTTTGCAGCCTCCCTGCCATCCCCTCCTTTGTAGAGAGCATCCTCTCAGGCAGAACCTAGCTGTGACATTGTTTGTCATTGGAGGATTACAGCGTTTGGCGCCTTGCCACAAATACGCTGAAGACGCGAAGGAGGCGACCCTCGCCGCGTGGCTTCTGCTCAGCCACGGGGTGCAAAGCCTACGACAATAAAAAAAACAACTCTTGAAACAGTGTAAGAATCTGAAGCCAAAACTTCCCTCTGGGACTCAGCAGTCAGATTTCCTTATTGTAAGTGACTTTGACTCAACTTTGTAGCTGGTGCTGACTGCACTCATAGACACTTCTGGGAGTGCTGCAAGCAGAGCTTCATCCTCGTGATTATTAAAGTCATATATATGACTATTTTGGAGTATATTTGGGCCATGTTTTTATGAGACTACTGCATGTATTTTCTATTTCTTTTCAGGTTTTCCCTTGAAATCTTGTGGCTGTGACAGTCATTTGAAACAGCACTTTGAACTGCTTCCATTCTATCCAACTCAATAGCTGATGTTCACTTTTAATAACATCAATCATAGAAAAATATAGAAAAAAAACTCAAAAAAAATCACAATGATGAAACACTACCAGCCAAGATCATTTAGAAATTCTGAGGAACAGACAGTCAAATAATGCCAGGCCTTTTTTTTTTTTTTTGTCTTTGCTTTTGGGCTCGTTATGTAGGTTATGAGACTTTTGATAAAATAGATTTTTTTTGGGGGGGGGCAGATAGGAAGCGAAGTTGTTCGAGTGAAGGACAAACGTCTGGTAAAACACGAAGCTAGGAATGATGCTGAAAAGAGGGAAGTGGGTCAACGGTCTGAAGGGAGGAATGTGACAGCGATCTGTGACATGTAGCAGGAGAGAAAGAAAGTGCGAGCAAGTGGGAAGATGGCGGCGGAGGGAAGGGAGGGGTTTCTAAATTAAGAAGAAGGGAAGCAGAAGGGTGTGAACGAAGAGGAGAAAGGAGTGAGGGCGAAAATGTGAGCGAGAAAGGAGAGGAAAATGACCGAATCTGTGGGATGGAAGGAGGCTGGGAGAAATGTCGCTGGGGTGATTTTTAATGGCAAACCAGAGCCTAAGAACTCAGAGGTTAGGGTTCGGAAACACGCACCAACACTTTCTCAGAGTTTCTCCCTTCAAACAATGACTTTTGAAAGGAGGCAGTGACAGAGTGGGCCTGCAGAGGAGCTGTACATCTTAAAGACTGTAATTACACATAACTGTCAGTCTAATTAAGGCTTTTAATGAACTCCACGAGAGCTCGGAAAGGACAAAAGCCGCCAGCCACTGGAACACAACACTGTTTGTTTGTGTGTGTGTGTGTGTGTGTGTGTGTGTGTGTGTGTGTGTGTGTGTGTGTGTGTGTGTGTGTGTGTGTGATAAATGATGCGCTCGAGGAGGAACATGCACATAAACACCAACGCAATCAAACATTTTAATGAGCCCGAGTGCGACTTTGAAGTCCACCATCTAATAAACACGCACACCTTTAAGATTCTCTCATCTCTCCAAAATCTACCGAAACACACACACTCACTCTCTCTCACGCACACAAACACAAACACACAGCACTAATTATTCCCATCTCTCCCTACGCTGATAAACTGTTCAAGTCCGGCCCACTGCCGAAGCGTGACTGAACCTATAGGAAAGACCTTTGAAACGATTGGATTTGCCATTAAGGAAAACTTTATTTAGGCTTTAGCTAAAGTGCCTCACAGCAGAGGTTTAATCTACATTATACATCATTAAGCTCGGCTGCTGAAACTCTTGGGTGCAGTCTCTCGTTGGCCGGCCCACCGCTGGAAAATAGAGCGCCGTCGCAGACCAGAAAAACGCCACGTCTTGATTTAGCGTCAGATAGAGAGCAATAACAAAAATCAAACAACATTTGCTTGTGGGTGGGCAAGCTCAATTACATGTAATGATGGCGTAGAGTTCACCAGTTTAGCTTGTTCCATCTTTGAAGTTGTTAAAGGAGCTGTTAAAATATATTTAAGTAAAGCGTATTATTTATGCCATGTCACGGGTAGTTTTCTGTTTTCTTTGCCCGAGTTTGGAAACAGCGTTCCTGAGGTTGCTGCCAACATCTCGATACAAAGTCAGCGCGCAGGATTTTGTTGTGCTCGCAGCATTAAAAGTTGGATCTGAAAAATTAAACAGTTACATCTCATCTCAGTAAATGGAAAATGCAGAACATGCAGTCACCAGTGTTCCCCTGACAAACGATAATTGAGTTTTTTTTCTGTTCCCTAGAATTCATGTGAAGTGTTGGTGGTCAAGGAGGAAAACTGGAGTTACAAATGCCTGCTGTCTTCTCCGGTGATTAAAACTGAGCCACTTAAGATTGTTTTGGCTTTTAAGTTGAAGATCTGTGGATGTGATCTGCTTTTTGGAGGATTTGTGCAGCTCGCAGTGCTGTCCAACCTGTAAATTTACAAATGTGACCAGGTGAGCACGTTAGCCACTGTATAGCTACTGTAGGGTCAGAGGTCAAACAAACTGCAACTAAAGAAAACAACAGAAAGCACACAAAAGACAACAAAAGTGCTTTTGGGGAGACAATAACGTGATGGACCAGAAATAACAGAAATGAAAAAAACGTTAAGATTCGCACTGACGAACGGTTAAAAGAAGCAGAGGACTCATCGGTGCTGCAAGGTATGAAAAGATACAAGTTAATGGGTTCATATAAATAATTCATATCAAGCTACAGATACATGTTTGCTATTAGCTGTTTCCTGTTAGCTTTCGTACCTTCCAGCACATAAGGAACCTTTGAGGGACATAAGCATCACCAGCAACCGCCTTATTTAAAAAATAATTAAAAAATAAATAAAAATGTATTAACTGAGGCATTGCAGAGGTACTTTGGCAACAGCTGTGCAAACCAGAGCTAGTTCTAAAAATGAAACACCAAACAGAGAACTGGACTGACATTAAAGTCCACGCTTTATAAAGCCTACGTGCAACAGCGGAAATATAACCCGATTTTTACTCATCAAGTCAAATATATCAATTTGCTCCCTCAGGCCTCCCACACAGCAAAGTAAAGTGGGGAGACTGATGATGAAGCTGAATTACAAGACAGTGGATCTGGACTTATGCTGTTTTCCAGACACTATCCTTTGCCACAGAAGGATAGGTTAGTCCGGCTCTTTGAGGTTATCATCACCTGCTCTGCAGGAGCTGCAGGATGCTGAGGTCAGCGACTCCTGTTCTACCTAACAACATATAAAGAGAACAGTGTGTTGTAATGGTACGTTATCTAACTCCAAATAGCATACAATGGGTGCTTTCAACACTAACAGTTGGACACATAACAAACTCAAAGGTCTAATCCCGGTAACCTTCAACTTGTTGTTGGTATAGTCAAGTTGTTGTTATGCCAACCACCCAACTGTTTAATACATTACATTAGCTTTCCTATTGGCGGGCAAATGCAAACAGAAATGCCCTTAAAGCTACCGATTTACCTCCAGGGCATCCTCAGAACTGTTTTGTCCACAGATTCCTCCACTTAATGCATCTTCTAGTAGCTCTGGAGTACCCGGGCCAAATTGGCCATTCTATTTCCAGTAGCAAGCTGTTTATTAAACCCAGTAAATGGGTTACGCAACCAAATGCTATATTGCTGCATTTTATTTTCTAGAGAAGAAAAAAAATGCTTCGAAACCATGGGAATTATTAGGAGCATATTGTGCCTTTATTAGACAGCAACAGCACAGAGAATGAGGTTAGAGAGAGATGAGGAATGATAATGATCGCGATTGGCATATTAACCCTTAGGCCACAAAGGGCAGCCCCAGAATCAGTGCATTAGGCTGCTTTTTCTGACGTACTCACTTAGTTTTGACATCTCTGCTTTCAGCAGTGCAGTGTCGTAGCTTCAGGACCAGTCTGCCGCTGATTAATGGGCTTTGCTGCTTAGCTACAACTCGATTTTCTTCACATAAAAGCCACAGTTTGACTATCCCTACATTATTCCATTTATTTTTGCATTACTATTATGATTTCTTTCCATTTTAGGGGCCACCGTGACTCTCCGTTTTAATGCCTCAACTCATAGGTAAGCTTGTAGGACAAAGAAAAACATTCTTTTCTTTTCTCCCTCAAGTTTCCTTTTCTCATTGCATGCCATTCTTTCAACCAGCGGCTGGCTATGTCATGCACTGTAGACACTGTCTACACACACACAGAAGCACTTCAAACCTGGCTCAGCTTTAGTGTTTAAATGCACCAGCCAAGAATCGGCCATAACGCAATCCCGACGAGCAGGGAGGTCCTTCTAATGGATCGACACAGATTCAATACAAAGCGCCAGTGTGTGCTTGCCTTAAATGTCCTTGAACCATGACTGCAATACCAGAACAGTGAGATGTGCATCTGCGCGTGTGTGCGTGCTCTTTTGGTAATGTAAACTTTAGCGCATTTGCTGGAATTCTGAAATAATCTTTACCAGTACGGTACCCTTCCTCTTCCTCGCCAGCCCATCTCGCCCCTCACCACCACCGCCGACATTATTCCCGTTTCCAAAAGAGGAAAGCAGGAAAAAGACACACACACTTATACAAAACATGAGAGCCGGCCAGCCAGAAATAATACATCTTGACATCTGTGCCTGTGTGCCGCTCGAGGGAGGGATTGGACAGAGAGAAAGTGGAAAGAAGGGTGAGATATGAAGGGGAAGATGATGGACAGCAGAAAGCATAGGGCAATTATATACTGTTTACGTGCATGTGTGTGTGTCTGTGTGAGTGGGTTTCAATATGTGTGTAACAATGTGAGGAAGAGCATGATGACAGTTGGGTTTGTTTAGCTCCTCTGTGATTAAAGCAGCCTGCTAAAAACTGTGTGTTTAGCTGTACAGCAGTCTGTCTGGTTTTTTTGTTGTTGTCTTTTTCTTTAAAACTGAATGTGTGTGTGTGTTTGTGTCTGTGTGTGTTTGCGTGCGCAAATTCCCGCTTGTGCTTGTCTCTGCTTTTTTTGCAGAAATGTGGGTGTATTTGCACTCTGCATGTGTCACTCTGTCCTCAGTTTAAGTGTGTTTACATTTGTGCATTTAATCTTATTTGCACGTCACGAGCATGTCCTGGGGTGGATGCATAACATTGTGTGTGTCTGTGTGTGAGATGGTGCATCCACACCACCACCAACAACCTTCCCCACCCCCCCTCAAATGCATGTTTTAGCATCTAGTCTCCAGGTTTAGTTTACTTAAGTGAAATCATCCACGGTTGTCTGCAGTATGTAGGTCTGGAAAAACCAGTACGTGTGTGTGTCTGTGTGCGTGTGCTCATTAGTACTCAGTGCTGTCCTAAGGTTTGTTTGCATTCTTGCCTGTTTGATGCACGGTTTATTTTATCTGACAGCTGAAAGATAGCCGTCTGCCTCTTCCTGTCGCCTTAGTTTTCAAGTTCAACAAGCTTTATTAACCCGATAAGATCGCGCTCATGCTGCAGAAATAAAGTACACAACGCCAGGTTCGTTGAGGTGGATTAAAAACAAGTGTGCAAAATAAACCCGTGTGGCAACTGCTAGCTGTAAGAGAACCACCTCGGGAACATTCCTACATGCCAAAACAATTTCACGGAGACGTGATTGTTAAAAAATCGCTCCAGAGTTGCAGAGAGATATTAAAGACCTTGATAAAAATCGATATCTGTCGCTGACCCTTTAAATGAAGGGTTGCGGGATGGATCCATTGTTCATTCAAAGTGCCCTTAAGGGAAATGCTGTACTGTACCCACTCACTATGAGGATAAAAAAAACATCCCTGAAAATATATGATATGATATCAAACTGGTTATCGTGCTTTTATTTTGTTAGTAAAGACTTGCTTAAGTGCTCTTTTGTAGGACAGATGCTTGTACTTGGTTTCCCTTTTGGAGTCTGTGCTGCTTTTTATTTTGTGACTCGTGCATCCTGAAATGGCCCAGAGTTTCATAGTGATAAGATCAGGCCATGTACAACTAACCTCTCTGACAGTGCTCTCAGTGAGAGCAGAGAAGCCCCGCCCACCTGCCATTCAATCCTGGGCCACCTGATCACCTTTTTTTTTTAGTGTCTGAACTGAAGATCTGGACAAGATAACCAGTCTGAACTTGAATTTGAATCAAGCAAAGCGACTCGAGTAGAGTGCAACACTAAAACTTAGCACGACATGTACTTTATGTACTTTTCAAAGAGCTCAGTCTATCCAACTTATAGAAAAGATTTGGATTTTCTCATGGAGACAAAAAAATGCACGTCTCTGCTCTGCTCGCTTTTCTGTGCAGCTTTTCGACTTGCTGCAGAGAACTGAAAGACGGGGAGAGGGAGCGTCTAAAAGAGTAATGGGGGTTTCGTGCAGAAAAAGAGCTGGCGACAGAGTGACAGACATACAAAATGACAGAGCTAGAGAAGACTGAGCAGAGAAAGAGTTTCCCACCTGAGTTAAACTTTTAACGGGGTCAAGTGCCAGGTTCCAGTGTAAAAACGGCTAAGGCTAATTCATATTTTAAATGTGCCATTCACACGCACAGCACTGACAGCACAGAACACCAAGCTCCCGCAGGATCACAAGCCCACTACTCTTACCTCCAAGGACTGCTAGCAGCTCTTTTAAAGGCCTGAATTCTTTTTAAGCTGCCAAAGTATGCCAAAACATGACAGATGGAAGATATTTTCCACTCACCAAGTGACTGACAAAAAAACTCACATAACAAGAACTGATTAGCTGGTATAAGGATTGATATAAGTGGGATGTACTCTCTGCAGTCAGGGAGCAAAGAGAGTGCACTTCAACGTCAATGTCTTCAAACGAGGGGTACTTAGCTAAAAATATCAGTTCCACAGGACTGCTAAGTGGTTAAAAAAGAAAAAAAACAGGCAACCCAAATCCCAGCAAATACGCAGAATGGTGTAAGCATTTCGTATAAAGCGCAGACCCTAAATAAACTATGACTAATTTGTCACTCGGTGTCATATTTGTGGGTTGAGCGACCTTTTTCTTCCCGAGCGCCGTCGCCAGAACTTCTTCGATTACTTTATCAGTAATCCATTTAAAACAGCGTGCTGTAAATCTGTCCCGCTCCTCTAATCTTCAATTCATCACACATTTCCTAATCACACTCCAAAAATAACAAAACCTGGAATTACTTTGCCTCTTCTTTCTGTACAGCGAGAGCCAAGCCAAATGCAAGCTATCAAAGGTTTATGGCGTGCATATGAATCACCGAAGACTAACAAACCACCCCGCCTGCCTTGTTGTACTGTAAAATAAAATAAAATAAAATAAATAGGTCTTTTCTCTTAATTAAGGCTTGAAATAATTTGAACAGGACCTGTAATAATGTAATGGTGCTTTCTTGGCGAGGTCATGGTAGTAAAAGCAGTGCTTTAATCTTCAGGCGGACAAACCCGGATAAATAAAGGTTAAACCAATAAAAATAAGGCGAGCCGACCTCCTGAAGCGGCGGCGGCGGCGGAACTGTTGCTAAATGATGAGGTAAGATGCTATTCTGTCACAACGGGGCCCTCTTCCCTCGCAGCGCCACCAAGAGAGCAGCCGAGCACGGCTGGAGGTGCCAATGAATTAGTTCACTGTTTTCACTCATTACAGCGGACTGACTGCCTCACTTTTCCTCTGTCTTTATTTACGCCCTTTTCTTCATCTCCGACTTCTCTGGCACCGCACACACACAGCTAACAAAGACCCCGCTCATAATGAGGGCATAGCAGCGTCTGAGTGTGTGTTATTCTTTGTGTGGTTAGTATGCGTGTGTGCAGAGGGAGGAGGATTATGGCAGTTCCAAAGCTGTGAATAGGGGCCAGGCTGGGCCTTGGCCCTGGCTGAATTAATTACTCTAATTAGCTTCTTAATTGCATATATTAAACCAGTGGTTAGCAGGGCTGGAGCCGTGGTTAGGGCCCGGATCTGAAGCTGGAGCCGGGGGGTTGCAGGCGGACAAAAGGGTGTTGCACACAAATGGGCACACACACACATATATGTGCACACACAGAAGTAAAAAACTAGCTCCCCCCATCTACTTGAGATAGTCTGAAGTGGAGAAATGACGAGGGTATTCAATTATCCACCCCCCCACCCCCTCAACATCAATATATAATCAGCACATACTGCAAGAGCAGATGTGTGGTACTAATATGGAAGATAAGCCCCCCCACACCCTCCCAGAGGGAACAGAGAGGATTAATACTGGAACTACGGGGACTACTTCAAGTTGTCTTCATCTCAAACTCTCCACTGTATCGCTTACTCAGTGCTCTGCTGCCTGTGACATTCAAGACGCCAAACCCTGCTGCTGATTTGCGACCACTGCGTCTCGCCCTGTCTGGCCTCGCGGCGCATCACAAAGACTTACACGGACTGTGACAACATCAGGACCATTAGGTCCACCGCCCGTTCCAGTGCCCCGGCTTTTTTGGCTCGCACGTTCGGCGCATTCTAAACAATTATCAAACCCTTGGCTCTCCAGAGCGGACAACATGCATCAAATTAAGCTGTTTTTTGGCTTTGGTTGAACCTCGAGTAAAATACAAGCCACCCTGAGGGCGAGAGGGAGCAAGCGAGAGAGAGAGAGAGATCCTCTGACCAATGAAAGTGGAGGGTTTCTGACTGGGGAGGGGGGGTGCAAAAGCAAAAAAAATCTGCAGCAAATGGCTTGTTGTATTTGTGAAATTCACCCAAAGTATCTCACAACAATGACGATTAGTCGAGAACAAGTAAACATCCAGTCCGCTAATGAATCTCTCTTCAATAAACAAGTGGAGAACACATGCATGCACGCACACAACGCGCACACGCACGAGCGCAGCGTGATAATGATGTTCTTTGTGGAGTTTTTGGGGTAATTAGGGCTGCTTAAATGGTGGTTAAAAAGGATTTGCAGCTGATTGTTTGTCCTTGTGTCTTTGAGCCGTGGGCCCTCTTGCTCCTCTGAGTGTCAACAAAGTCTTCTTCAACTGTCTCGTCACAGAGCACAAAAAATCCCTTCTTTCACCACGCCGTCAGCCGCAGACCCTTCCTCTGCTTCTCCCAGTCCCTCCCTTTCTTCTTGTGTGTGCTCAAATTCTTCTTGCTTGTCTCTTTCCCTATAATTTGCTCTCTCGCTCTCCCTCGCTCCCTTACTTTTTCTCCTCCCTCTCTACGTCTTCCTCTCCATCTTCTTCAACTGAACAGCTGCTGGGTCCAATCACGCTCCAAGAACATAGTAAGCTGCTTCACACTTGCCAGAGACAAACTCTTCTCCTCAAAAACAGCACCGGCAGTGTGTCTGCGCTCTTTTGTTCTTTTAAAGGAATGATTGGATATTTTTGGGAAACACGAATATAAGTTTTTCTTTCCTGAGACTTTGATGAGAGATTAACCTAAAATTCAGTCTGTGTAGAGTAAATATATTGCTCAAGTCCAGACATGGCAACTTTGTGTTAACCTTACCTTAAAGGAACAACATTAAACACCTTTGACATCTAATTCCAATTCTAACTCAATTTCATTTTTTTTTTTAGTTGGTCTATGTATAAGCTTCCAGTCAAGTCTGTCACAACAAGTTTTTAATGATTATTGTGAAAAAAATTATCTGATGTAACCACTGTATGAAAAATGTATAATATGTAGAAACGCTGAGGGAAAAAAAATGCTACTAGCCAAAACTTTAACTTTATTTGATGTGTGTTTTGTACATTTTTAGCAAATTAATTACACTCAAAATACAAATTGAGGCTTAGAAAAAAAAATTTAAGTAAAAAAAAAATAAATCTCTCCCTCATGTTTTGTCTAGGAGTAGTGGATACACAATACACTAGCTAGCTGGCTTTTTAGCTACTACCTTATAGCTAACTTGTTAACTGGAAGGTTAAGGTGCTGGATATTTTATATACATGTTATTGAATATGTATTAATGACATCATATGGTTATTCAGTTGCCTTTAAAATGTCATGGTTATTGTCAAAATGTCATCACACCCACACTTCCTTCCGTTATGCAAAGCTAGGCTAAACACATGCTAACGCCAGGCAAGAATTTGAACATGTAATTACAAAATTGATTTAAATTGGACTTTTTTAAAAATTAATTTAAAAAAACAATTAGAGGTCCTTTCTTTCTGCTTTCAGTAGAGTCAACCAAGCAGCTTTGTACTGTTTGCAGTTGTTATGTTAAGCTAGGTCAACCGTACGCTTGCTCAAGGCAATTTTTAGCCCACACTGAGAAAAAGAATAACTGTATGTTCCCAAACCGGTGAGCAATTCAAGGGGAGGACAGACGGGTTATCGTAAAACGTTTCAACACAAATGTCATTAGCGTGTGTGCAAGCAAATGCACACACACACACACACGTTTGTGTATGCGGCTACACATCTGTCTGTGTGAACATGTTCATTATGTTGATCAGAGGTCATGTTTGCGTGAACCTAGGCACTAAATCAAGGCTATATTAGCGGGGTAATACGTTCTACTGATGGCAGAGGTCAGCTGAGAGGTGTGCTTGTTTAAACCCCCCTTCACCACCTCCGCCGTGCCTGATTGCCAGGAAACACATCCTTCTGCCTCAGCAGAAGGTAGCAGCACAATGATGCCTTTGTTCACCAAGTCGCGACGGGGAACGAGAAATGTATGCGTATTTGTGTGTGTATTTGTGTATGTCTGAGACATACAGTGTAGGAAGGTTAAATGAATCATACAACGTTAACCAGGCCCAGTCCAATTAGGGAAGGATTTTTCTTGTCTGACCTTTAACAGGAAAGACGTATTCACACTCACTCATGCAATCAACCCCTACCCCAGTACACAAACTTACACACACAGCAGCATCAGCCCTCCGTACAAAATCACGCAATCCCACACAAACACCCACAAATGCACCCGCCGCCCACACACACATAAGCTCTGAACCAACGTCACACACATACCAAAACACACACGCAGAGCCAATCTCGCAGACAGTAGCGCAGCTCTGATTGCTGACCTAAATCGGCCAGGCGATCTGTCACTTTCTCTTACTCACACTCAGCACACATCTTTTTTTTCTTCTTTTTTTTCCCTCCCCTTTCTCTTATGTCTCTCCTCTTTTTTTCTTGCCCAAATATCCCTCGCTCTCTCCCAGTGTCACTTCACATCAGCTCATTCTGGTCCCTCTCCTCGTTTTACTTTACCAGAAATGTCTTTGTCCTATTTTTACCACCGGTATAGGTGTCAGCATATGGTGCATGTTTACAGTGGTTTTGTGGGATCTGCACACTGTATTTAATTGTGTTTAGATATTTCTGTGAATACACTAAAGACCCATGCAGAGAACCTCAGAGGAATATCAAGCATAATCCTTTAAAACACTTGAGATGACTGCTATTATTTTTAATAGAGTCATTCTTCCTTCTATCCACTTTCTCTTATCCATTTAGAGATGCAGATAAACTTTATCTCTTGGGCGGAAATTAGTTGGATCCGTTGCACCAAACCCCTGCTGGCCTATTCTATTCCATTTTCCACTTTTGCACTTTATTTGAGGCTATTTTCACACATGAGAGTTTAACTGAGGCTGTTCGCCCCAAGAATTCAACGTGTTTAGTAGAGTGTGAAAAATGTGTTGCAGGCTAGAAAAGCAGTCTCGGGTCCACCTCAAAATAGTTGTCGAGGGCTGGCTCGGAGCGAACTGGAGGCATGTCCCCCGAGGGCCACAAAAGATGTGAAAGCATAAACACACTTGAGGTTGAAAAATGTACAACACGGTTTTATTCTGTGTGGTCGGAATGGCAGAGAGCGCTTGTGTGCAGGTTCCTATTTTTAATTTCTAAGGAAAAAAATTAAATAGGTGAAGAGTTCAGCTGAGTTTTCGCACACCAGCGAGTCGCAGAACTTAAGTCGAAAAATGCAATTAACTGAGAATGAACCAGATATCCTCTTTACTCACTTTATTTGCTTACCGTCTTTTATAAAGCTTCATATACATTAAGATTCATGAGGAATTTGACTCGTTGAAGCTCTGACAGCCATAACTAAATAAAGTAAGTGCTGATCAGAGGTGGGAAACATCCACTAACACGCTGCTCAAGGCCTGAATAGGATGAGATGGACACCAGTTCAGTTGTCACCTGTTTTCAGCCTAATGGGGCTTTGACAAACAGACATCATACCGTTTCTGTGACTTTGCTTCAGTTCTCAGCTAAGCCGATTCAGTTTTTCTACTAAACTACCAAAGATTACTCTTTTAAAAAGAAACTGTATAACAAATTGGGGTTGAAAGTTTGACTGTTACCGTAAATGTAACAATATATACATGACTAGTTTCTCAGCAGGTCGGTAAAGTAGACCTGTTATGGTTTTCAATTTGTTTTATCATCAAGACATGATATTGTTCCAATGGTGGACGCTCTTATTAAATGGTCAAATTTTTGAATGATGGAGCTCAGAGGGCTTTAATTGCTTGATGTTTTCTACTTAGACTTCAGTCACACAGGTTGGTTGGTTGGTTGGTTGGTTGGTTGGTAGCTACGTGGCAAACACTGCCCACTATGGCAAAATGAGTAGACTATGCCCGACTGGTTACTGGACATCGCCACTAAAGGCTGTGAAATCGATTGCTCAAACTAAACTCACGCAGACCTAGAGACCAGTCAGTGGCCCTTGATAACCACTGGTTGCTATGGAAAAATGTGCATTCCTTGACTGGTTGGCAAGTGGTTGCTTGCTGTTGTTAGGTGAAACTGGTATAGTATATAGCGCTGCACTGAAAACCTAATTAAAACTGCTTTGGTCACTAGATTACTGAGTTGCCTATAGCCTGCATGGAAAACTCGTGTGAAAGAGTGCAACGCAAACCAAAAATAGAGACAGTTGTTGTGCACACAGTCGTGTTTTTGAAATGTGCTTCATCGGTAAGGCACTACTATTGTTTAAAGGCAAATTCTCTCTATTTCACATTTGCATCAAACTTTTTGAAGTTGAACTACTGAATGGTGGTGAGATAGTGAGTGTACTGGAACTACTAGCAGTCTGATGGGTGACAAAAGGTACAGCACCCTCTTTGTTGCCGATTCCACCCAACAACAGCCAGCAACCACTCGCCAACTCGGAGAATACACATCCTTTAGAGAGAAACACATTTACATTCCAGGTCTCCAAAAAAACCTAGTTTCAAAAACCATGAAAAGGTGAAAGGGGTGTTCAGTTGTGTTAACTAATTACTGTGGAAAGTAAAAATAATGGTGATTTATTGGTCATTAAAACATGTTCAGAATTTGCAGTCTTGAACACTGTTCTCCCCAGCATAACCTGCCTGTATATGATAAAAGTATTGGTAATAATATCTGTATCAGCAGTACGAGCCCCGTACCAAAATTTGCAGTATCGCCCAGAACTACTGGAAATGATGACGGTAGGTCCTCTCTAAGTTTATTCCTTCTTCTGCCCATTGACAGAAGTAAAGACTGCATATACAGGGCTGCATTTGGATGCTAGCGGGATATCTGTATAAAAACAACCCCTACCCTAGCCGAAAGCCCCTCACTGTGGTCATCTTGTTTCTCGCTCCTTCCTGCAGCTCTTCCTCTCCTCTCCCCCGTGTCTTTGGTTGCTTTAGTGCCTGGCAGGAGGCTCAAATCAGAGGGCTTAAACTTGATCAAATATTCAACAGATATAGATTTCTCTGAGTCCCTGGATTCCCCACCTCTTCCACCCAGCTGAGTTCCATCCTTCCATTATTTTCCCTGAATCTTTCACTTTCACTCTCCCGACTGCAGTCACAAACAAACTTGCGTGCCGCACACTCGCACAGCCACGCACGTATGCACACGGGGAATCATAAAGTAATGTCGAGTGGCAGAGAGGTGCAGCTCATTTAGGCTGCAGTGCAGCGTTTCTCTCTGCTTCCTCTCCCCTCTGTTGTCTCTTCTCTCCTCTCTATTTCACTCTCCGCTTCGCTGTCACTCTCCATCTTTCTCTCTCTTGGTCTGTCTCTCACTCTTCCACTTTAACACCCCCCCCCCCTCCTCCCCAACCCCGCCCCACGTCCCCCCTTTTTTCTGTCGCCCCTCCCTTCCCCATGTGGATTCTGTGTCATTTATTTCAGCTTAACCCTGATAAATAAACCAGAGAGTACTTCTGCATTATTGAACACTTTGACGTTCCTGTCTGCACGCGCTACCCAGTGCTGTCCAACAATTAGACCACACAAACACACACACACACTGCCCCACCCTGTCCAAAACTTTCCATTAAAGGCTAAAAGTCTGACATATGCTCAAGAACATATATATCAATAAAAAAATTTAAAAAAAATCACAAAATGATAGAGAGCAGAAACCATGACTATAGAGAAAAGGAATACAACAGAGAGCGGGAGAGAGAAACTCAAATTTGCTGAGTGAGAAGCTGTGACATTTAAATAGCTACCAAATAAACACATGCACCAACATATCAGTAAACTTCCCACAAAATTTTTTTTTTTTTAAAAATCAGAAACGACACACACACACACACAAATATGCACAAACACATTTTTTTCTCGGTTTGCAGGCTCCAGTCAGCCCTTCTATTATTCATATTAGTGGGGTGAGGTTGTTTATCTCGGCCATTGTGCAAATGCAAGCACCGTGCTCTGGGGGCCCTGCTCCGTAACCACACCGCTGGGAGTCATTCATGCTCTTGCGCAAACACAGAAAAATATGCCAATGCTACATATCCATACATGCACCTGCTAACCGCGCAGTCACACACACACAAAACGTCCACATATGCTTTCATACCTGTACCTGCCACAAATGTGCACACACTCGTACACGCTCTGCCATCTGTCTCGGCGTGCAACGACAACACCGCAGTCCCACGGCGACTGACCCGTTCCCCACCGCGGATCTGACTAAACTTTGTGCGCACTTGTGCATATGTTCCTGTGTCTTTTCGGGTGTGGGTGGGTGCGCGGGAGCTATTTTGAGAGCGTTTTGTGTGTGTTTGCGACCACAGCTCTGCACGGAGTGGCGAAGTGTGTGTGAGTGCATACATTTCTGAAAATGCCCCTGTGTACGGTGATGTGAGCGTGCATATGTTAGAGTGGGCACCGAGGAGGATTACTGGCATTTGTGGGTGTCTGTGCGTGCGGGTGGGTGGGTGTGTTAGATGGTGAGAGACAGAAAGAGTTCGCTCACATGCAAGGTCATATGTATATCAACTACAAGAGTGCGATTATTCACTTTAAGTCAGTGTGTGTTCAAACATGCGTGCGTGTGTGCGCGCGCCTGTTGCCATGTCCTTGACAGCAGCAGCAGTGATTGGAAGTGACCGAGCTGTTTCAGTGTCGCACTCCAGATGAGTGGTGTGCTCTGGTGGTGTATCAGCTGACACTCACACCCCATTCACATCAGGCACGCACATCAGGACCGGCCCACAACTGTCTGACATCTTCTTACTATTTGCTCTGTCCCTTCAGCTTTGATCCCTCAGCATGCACAACATATTCATACTCTATCAAAGTCTCTTCCGACACCATCCCTCTTTTGTCTCCCTTGTTCTGAGTTAGCCATCTTTCCCAGTCGCTTTCATCACTCAACAGTCATGCCTGGTACTTGAAATGAGCTCTAGCCAGCTTTATTGTGAAGAAGGGTGGTGTCCCTTTTGATATAAAATCAAGCACAGCATTACTTCAGGCCGGCCACAAAAGTCAAGCTGGGCCTGAAGATCAGGTGATCTGAATGCCAGCCCACATCAGCTGATGGCTCATCTAATACCTTTCAACAGATCGAGTTGGCAAATTTCATACTGGTGATGTCATTTTTCGTGCTGCAAGCTGCTTTGCAATCCACTTCAGCCTCAGCCTCTTCTTTCACGCTGGTCTGCTGTGGCTGATGCCTGCTCTGTTCTATTTTTTGATCTCACTGTGGCTGTCCTCGCCTCTGGCTTTAAATTTATGTGTGAGGTCCCAGGACCAGGGCCATATTGAATTACAACACAATAAAGAATTACAGGAAAGCACATTTAAGTGAGATCAACGTACAAGTTTTGAAAGTGAACATTTTTGACAAGTACCAACCTCAGATTAGAAATACAGCTAATGCAGACATACCAAAAACTGCATTTCTTCCAGTGAACACTTAAGGCTTCCTCTAGAGGTGAGTGAGTCCTCAAAGACTTCTATGTTTACAGCCTGATACAAAAAAAACTCACTGGGGTTGGTTGGTTGGTTGGTTGAATCAATTTTTAAATAATTAATCCTTTTGAATTTTGTTAAGGTTTAAAGTCGATTGAGAGGTGTACCAAGACAGAGGGAGCTTTACCTCCACTGATCTGAGATCTAAGTCACATAATATTTGCTAGCATTAGCTGATGGATTGACGATCCACTCAATAATCCAATCTCATTGTGACTTCTGGTTCCAGAAAATGGAGCTAAACCAGAAGCTTAAACGTTCTCAAGGTCAAAAACCAACAGGTCAAAGCATCGGGCTTATCCTTCTTTGATATACAGCCCATGATCATTTTCTGTCCTCGTCCTTCTTCTGCAAATGCATTTCAATATCGCATAAGGCTTATCTGTAAACAAACACTCCCAAGATAATACAGCGTGCACCTTTGTCACTTTGAATTAATCTGTAAGAAACTGGGTGCTTAAGGATATGTTCGCCAAAATTACAAAAAGCTCTGGCTAATCCATAATACACACCGTCCTCAGATTTTATTGGGACTGTCGCTTCAGATAAAAGCAGTTCATAGTGAGGTCTGTGGATTATCCAGCAAGGCACAGCAACCGGTCTGGAGAGCACGTTGATTTATTTTTTTTAAACACAAAAGTCCAAAAGCAGATAAACAAAAGAGGAACAATTAACATAACTTGGGTTCGCCAGAGTGAAGTGAAAAAAAAGGAAGTTTCGTAATAATTTCCCTAAAGTGTCTTTTTAGTTGTAAATCCAATAAGCTGTGTGGAGATGGCTTCCTCCTGAAGTTCTCATTAGGATACACATCATCCAGACCGCACTTTAACTGTGCAGACTCTCTATGTCTGCTCATGCATGCATGCATAAAGTGTGCGTTACACAAGGCTTTGGCGCCTGATTTCAAAGAATTCATTAAAAGCAGAGAAAGGCTTGATCTGCAGTCTGGGGTTGATGCACTGAGTGTGTGTGTGTGTGTGTGTGTGTGTGTGTGTGTGTGTGTGTGTGTGTGTTTGTAAAAGGGGTTAAAAAAAAAAACTAAAACGGTGGAGAAGACGAGCAAGCGGCAAAACACAAGACGGGAGAGCGTGACAGAGAAATGGGCTTACACAAACTCTGACCTCATGTTATGAATGCAAACATCAATCAATAAGTATGACAAATCAATTTCCCCGCTGCTTCGCTCCTCTCCCCAGGATACGGAAGTGAAGAATAACATTTAATAGGATTCAAGTAATTTGATTACAAAGCAGCAGCATCTGTGACGCGTTAGACACTGCAAAAACAAGTTTCCCCTTTTTCCAGATTCCTTGTGAGATTTTCGTCGACGCGTAAGGGTTATTTTCCCGTGCGATGATCAGTGACGGCACTTGTCGACGACTGCAATGTGAAAATCAAATCACGGAGCTTCTGCTTTGATTTACCGCGTGTTTACTCGAGAGCCAAACTGCAGGGGAAACTAATCACCCAGTGGGCTTTAAGCAAGTTACAGGTAATCTGTAATAGGTTTAACTTTAAATTAACCTCTACTGCCGAGTTTCCTCCTGCTGTTCCACCAGCCAGCAACGCCGCATTCCCACGCATATGCTTTTCGCTTGTGCCCAGTCTGCAGTGTGCAAATTAAATCACACTATGCTATAGGTTAATTAAAACCAGATTTCCCTGAGGCTTCTGCATACATCGGTGCCTTTACACACGCCCGCAAACATACATTTAACTAAATTCAGGGACAAGCCATAGTTCACGCTGTGTTCAGCGTGTGCAATATCCTCCCTATAGGGTTAGCACACAGGCGACAGCAGATATGTGGCACTAAATTAGCAGCAGGATTAGCAGTTATTAATTATCTCACAACCTCATTAAGTACACACAAGCTCTGGTAAGAGACTCGGTGCGATTCTTCATTAAGGACACATGATCAAAGCCCGGTTGCTCACTAAACACAAGCGATCTCTCGATGTCGTCAATAAGTTATCAGGACCGAATGCTCTCTACGATCGGATACTCCCCCTCACCTATCCGAGTCTCTCTACGAATCTGGGAGTAAACCTCTGCGTGTGCGTATGAGAGCGAGAGTGCGCGCGTGACCTTGTGCTGCAGCCGTCATCGATCGGGCTGGAGCTGTCAATCGATCAGTCTGGGCTGTGAGTGGAGATAAAGGTGTTTCTATCTCTGGACACCTGGTTGTCAGGTTGGGGTACAGAAGAGAGGGGGAGCGAAATAAAAGGTCGGAGGAAAAGATGTGAACCCTACACCTACGCGGCCCCGCAAAATGTTTCATGGCAACAACTAAATTCTACTTTGACTCTTCTTACGTGGAGGGAACTGGGCGTGTTCGACATCTTTAACTGTTCAGTCGTGTAAGAATGACGGGGAACAGTCAAGATAGAAAGACATGAAATTGGGAACACATTTCAGGTCATGTTTTGTCTACATTTCTATTAAAAAAATTAAAACTACAGTTCCTCTAAAGACCACTTGTGGCAGTCTGCAACAGAGAGTCAATCTCTTAGACTTTCATCTTAAAATTTCCAACTTTCTGTGAGAAATAAAACAGTTTGCAGCCTGACTTTAGTCTCTATAAATAAACCCCCCTTTCAGGACAACAGCAAGAGGAGATTTTTTTATAAGACTTATCTGTTTAAATTGTATTATAAAAGGCGTGCCCCTTGTAAAATTATGTATCACATAGGACACGCCTACTTTGACTATCAGGTGGATATATCAGTATCTGTCTACTAGTTACTGCATTTGATTTCTTTATCTACATTTGTGCCATTAGTGACGTTCTACTGTTGTATTTGCTTGTTACTTGGAACTAATTAGCAGGTATCTACGTCTAAGAAATACAGTTTTTGAATTGTGTTTTTCCTATTAAAGCTTTCTAAGGTTAGCTAATAACTTAGCGTGCGCCTTCTTATACAAATATGGTCGCTTGTAGCTACAAAAACAAAGATGCTGCGAGTCGGAATACCAAACTCAAGGCTTCAAAACCGGATTACTGAAACCACAGGACAACATTCCTGTGATACTTGATGGCTGCTCGGGTCCTCTCAATATTGAGTCCGTTACTGATTCATCTACCAGGAAGTGAGGCTTGCATTCATTTTCCTGCCTACTTATTAGGGCGAGATTCTGGGCGCACATACGCCAATACACACGTCCCTACAGTACATACAGTACACGACGGCTTACTGCACCACGACACGCTATCTCGCTCACTCACATCTAATCAGAGAGAGACACTTGTGAGCTGATATCGACGCAGGGTAAAGGAGAAATGTGCCCAGAGCCTCGCCTCTCTTCACAAACACGCCGCTTTTGTGGACTGATAGTAAAAAACCGAGCACACCTGAAACAGGTGAACAAATATGGAACACCAAAAGGCACGAGGGACTTCACAGACTTGGAAAAATCTTACATTCTCTTTGTCTCTTCTGTACTCTCTCTCTCTGTCTGTCTGCCTTTCTAGCTCTGTCCCAGCTTCCTCCTCCTCCTAGCTCTCCTCTTTCTGTCGTTTTTAGGTTTTTATTTTCCACCGGCAGACGAAAAGAAATGAAAAGAGCATTTGCACACCTGAGTGAATAGACCTCGCAGGTGCGTGGGAGGGGAGCTATGGGAATCAGGGTCTCTCGCTCTCTCTTTCTTTGTCTATCCTGCTCGCTGTCTCACTCCCGAGGTGTTTTTACAGCGCCTGTGTTTGTACTAGAAACTCGTGGGCGTGTGTGTATACATGCACTTGAGTGTGATCCCTATGTGTTGCGTGCATTGCTCCAGTTGGCCCCAGGTCCGCATTTAAAAACAACCCACATGTTTCAGTTGACGCAAACTTTACCCGCCGATCGTTCCGTCCGATACAGACACCTGGCCTCGCTCGCCTCGGTGACCTCATCGGGTCATCCGCACGGCTAAACTCCAAACAAGCCTTTTGAACAAACCAAAACAAACTGCGCCTCACCATCTGTGGTCACCGTCTAAGGCTGGCAGTAACAATAAACAGGCCCGAGCCCGGCGCTGTGGGACAAAGAGGGCTTCGCAACGACCGACAGCATCTCGATACGAATCTAACCGCTAAACACAAAATCCCACACATGCAGCAAATCTAAAGACACTGCAAGAAGAGACAAGAAAACACAGATTGCATTTGAAACGTGGTTAATCCCACAGAGGTGAAACTTTAGGTGAGTAAATAGTTAGTGAAAAAATCTACATCTTACTTCATTTGGGGGGAAAAAATCCTCAAATGTCATGAATGTTTTGTTTTGTTGCGTTTCTTGTTTTTTAGTGCATGTCCTGTACTGTATCTCCGCCTGTGGGCTGGATCACACGCAATTCTCAAACCTAATTATTGTAAACACACCCGCCCAATCAGCGCTATCATCTCTGAAATAAACAAACACACTCAGGCACAATCAGAAATCAACCATGCAATCATAACAACCCCCCCGCCCTCCAACCGACACCAACCGCACACTGCAAATAAGGCTCAACAAACACGCCCGTAAGCGCACATACACACATCGACCCAGCGTTTGGTCAGGGTCCTCCACTCACCGATGATGTAGTAGTCTTGCATGCTCTTGAACTCGTGGCCCCAGAGGTTGGGAGAGAACTCCTGGAACTTGATGGTGAAGCGGCGTTCGCGGGTGGGCTCGTCGCAAGTGAGCACGATGTTGGGGGGTCCCATCACTTCGCAGCGGTCCGCCTGCTCCCGCGTCGACACGAGGTAGAGCTTGTAGAACTCGTACTCCGGCGTGGACCTGGCGGTGTCCAGAGGAGGGCAGATGAGGTCCAGCCGGTCCCCGATCTGAGGGTACAGAACGTAGCCCTTGTCGTCTCTGAATCTAAAGGAAGGAGAGACGAAGATGAAAAAACAGAAAGGAGGGAGAGAAAGGCAGAGAATCATTAATTAAAGTCTTTATAAACAGTTCAGAGCCACCTGTCCTTGCTGCTGAATGAGCAACAGATGGGTCCTTTAGCGCTCCCGTTTCTCCTCCTATCCTGGTTTTTGTGTCCTTCACAGGGAACAGGTGCCTTTGCAGAGGAACTGCTGTGCAGTCAACTGCACAAATAAATTTTTACTACACAAGCTCACGCAATCCCCCGCTGACCCCATAAGGTGGTGGAGAAAAACGCAGGAAATATAACCACAAATTGATGATTCACGCGGGGAAAATAACCACCGCTGAAGCCAAAAAGGATTCAGCTGTTAGAAAACCACTCATTTTCTTTTGTAAACGAATCCCCGTGAGTTCACAGATATTTGTAACTAATCAAAATCTGGTGCCTTTGAGATTAAGCAGATATTAAAATAATCAGAAGTATTCAAAAGGAAGCTTTTTCGCTTAAAAAAATACTTATTTTGGCCAAAGTTATCTCATCTACTTGAATGGGACAGCTGTGACAGAGAAAAGAAACATGTCCTTGATTCTTACACATCTTTTTAACAGGACTTGTGCTTTTTTTGATCATTTGTAGCATGAAATTATTTATATGTGGCTCTATTTTAAGCATTATATGATCAATTTTATATTCTTTTATACTTCCTCAGAGAGGGCCTGTTGTTCCTTTAGCTAATTATTCTTCTACCTTTGTCACAAATACTAGCATGTGCTGATCAGGTATATTAATGGCTGCCTATAGATGATCTCATTTTTTCTCCGTCGGTCCCTTAGTTATGCTGTCATAGGACTAGGCTGCTGAGGATTCCCATGATGCACTGAGTGTTTATTCTCCACTCACTGTGTGCTTACACACCACTCTGCATTTAATCATTAGTTATTATTAATCTCTGGCTCTCTTCCACAGTGTGTTTTTGTCCTGTCTTCCTCCCGTCACCCAGCCAGTCCCAGCAGATGGCTGCCCTCCCACCCCCTGCTTCTGCTGGAGCTTCCTTCCTGTTAAAAGGGAGTTTTTCCTTCCCATTTCACCAAGTGCTTGCTCATAGAGGGTCGCCTTATTGTTGGGGTTTATTTCCTAATTATTTTAGGGTATTTACCTTACAATATAAAGCAACTTGAGGCAATTGCTGCTGTGATTTAGCGCTATATAAATAAAACTGAATTGAATAATACTGCAGCTGGCGATGGTAGGTAGACGAAGGTCTTTTTAACCAGAACTTGCAGCAGGCAGAGAGTTTATGCGCCACTACCTTAAGGTCACAGATTCTGCAGAGCAGAACAGAGACTACAGAGTTTATCCACAGGATGTACAACTCACTGCAGAGACAGATGGCTATATTGCTGTTATTTATCTGTGACAAAGTACGAGTAAAATATTTGAAGAACTGAATTACTTAATTATTCATGTAAGAGAGAGCATGTGTACAAGAAGACTTTTCACTCTGTGCACGCCATGTGAAACTACGCAGGAAAAATGTAGTACAAACATAATGTTACTATCAAAACTGTAGCAAAACATTGAGATTTTTTTTTCCTCTTCATCTGCAATGCACATTTTCTCTCCGACTTCATTTTTCTCTCGTTTTTCCGCAGCTCTTGAAGTGAGAACTGAGGCACGTCCACTGAGGAAGAACCAGGCAGACAACTTTCACTGTAGATCAACAAAGCTGCCAAAGCCAGTTCTCAGGTATGTACAGTTAATTAGCTTGCTAATTAGCTGTTTCTGTATCACTCCCTCAACTGCTTTGGTATGAACGGCGTGCCGCTTCATCTGATGAGTTGACACCTGTCATCTATGGAAAACCTTCAGCCTGATGTGATTCTAATCCAGCAGGCTGACTAAATTCCACCAAAGTAGAACTGGGTGAGGTTGATTATCACTAGCATGACATTTTTGTGGCTTTCTGTGTGCAGCTATGTGTTTAATTTAGTTAAATAGTTTTTCTGGGTAAACGCTGAGTAGAGTTTGAGGAAAGATTTTTATACGAAAATTGAAATTAATTCAGCCTACATGAAAAGAGCTGCTGCAGTTTGAAGGCTGGTGGGCTCACTGTGACTTCACAGTTTCCAGAGGTCTCTGCGGAGCAGACAACATGAAACGCAGCAGTCACAGGGGCATAAAATTAACAAATGACTAAGTCTGTGTCATCCCCCCCCCTCACAGCACAGGGCCATCTCTTGCTGATAAGGCCAAATACTATGAATTATCAACTTAGCTACTCGCCCCGAGGCCTGCGATGACTTTAACGCACCATGCTAGCATGACTGGCTAACAGTGGGAAAACAGAACTATGCACCATCTACCTCAGGTTAAAATAAATGTCACCACTGACAGGAAGAAGGAAAGTGTTTATAGTAGTAAAAGTTCAAATGGGGTGGGGGGTTGCTGGATTTATTCTACTGTTAGCATTCTCAGAGAATCTTACGTGACACTTTGATGTGGATGTGGGAGGAAGCAAATGCCTGTAATGTTAAAGAGCCCATTTTCTGTTACCTCTGACTCAAACGCTGTTTTCTGTTTCCAACAAATCCACACGAACACTGGGGAGTCACAGCACTAAAACCTGCTTAATTATTCTCTCTGTTCTGCTGTCAGACAACCGTTTGAGTATTAAAAATAAACAATACAGGATCACAAAGCACACAAAGACAATGAAGCATGTTACATAACTGCTCTGTCAAAGGGAGACAGGCTACATACTGCTGCTCTCACATAAACATCAAGTGACAGTTTCGTTTGTTAATTAAAAAAAAAAATATTGTTCACACTTTTCACTAACGCATAAATTGTTTGCTTATCAAGGATTTTTCTTTCATAGCCTCCTTTAAAAGACAACAAAGAGATCATACCAGTCCATAATGATATTAGGTAGGACTGAAAACTATTTGACTTTTGGTAATAAAATTATCTAGCATGACTTTTTTTTCACTTACAATATGTTTCTTATTAGCTCAGTTGTAGGGATTAAATGAGTATCCCAGCAAATTAATACTGCCTGTTGCAGCTGTGGGCTCGCTAAAGTCATACTAATGAAATCCAGTCGCAGTAAAGACTATAGAGAAAGTATAATGATTTTTAGTGTCAATTGTGGGTTAAGCTCCAAAAAACGCTCAAGTCTACGCATCTCACGCAATTTGGTTGAAGTGTTGCTAGGCTCAGATGGCCTAACGATTTCTGTTAAGACAAAACAAGTAAAGCGGTGGCTTTCCTGATACTTTTTCAGGAACCCTGAAAGTAAACAACTACTGTCGCTAATCTGAGATTATCTGGTCTCCACATTGGGCACTACCTGCTGAAGAAGCAAAAATCCCATTTATGTTTTCCATAAGGGTTTTGATTATGAGCCATAATGCTGCACCATGCAAAGAAGACTTACTGCGAGCTCTGGCACCAAGAAATGCTGACATGCACTTTAGAAACCACAACCCTGTATGATATCAAACTTTGTCTAAAGAGAAAAGCTTCAACAAACTACTCTGCAAACAATCCCAAACTGAAACATCTCTGATTGGTGAATGTCTGTAGTACTAACAAAAAGTGCTTAAACCTGCAAATGTCAGGTGACTGAGTTAGCACCAAACTTCAGAAACCACAAGAGTGGTGAATGCAGTCAAGAACAAACGATTATTATCATGCAAAAATACAAAAATTGATTAAATTCTATTGCTGTGCAATCTAGGATGTGTAATGCATTATGGGATAAGTAGTTCCTTCAACATTAAACTTCAGTCACATCTTATTGTCGTCATGATTCACCTTGTAGCTAGTTAGCTTGTTTCAGGGCATTTATACAATTTATATCAGTATTTTTATAAGGATATAAGAAACAGTC
Organism: Haplochromis burtoni; assembly: GCF_018398535.1. Taxonomy (NCBI): domain Eukaryota; kingdom Metazoa; phylum Chordata; class Actinopteri; order Cichliformes; family Cichlidae; genus Haplochromis; species Haplochromis burtoni. The sequence goes on from NW_024582626.1 coordinate 696,808, forward strand.
AATGGAGATAATGAATTTAAAAATCACTTTTAAAAATGGACGCTAAAACTAGCTTCCAGAAGTGAGACCACTACACAATGTTTGCATCGGTATGCTAATGTTTAATGTTTTCACCATTTGACGTTAGCATTTTAGCATGCTAACACTGTTAGCTGTAATTGAAGAGTGATTTACTGTAGTTGTCAAGTAAGTATGACCAACAGATAACATTGTGTTGTTAGCACAGCTAAACAAAGATAGTGAAGAAAAGATAAAGCATGTTACACAGTTCTGCTGGCTGTTTTGAGCAACGAGTTGTTCTGATAAAATTCATGACACGCAGCTATCTAACAGAGTAAAAAAAACATGGGTGTACATGCAAATTATTATACTTTCCAATAGATAAGGATTTCTTTTATTTGGTTGTATGTTTTTTCTTTCACAATCACACGATGCAAGCTGGCAGGCTACAGCTACCTCTTAGCAATGTGATCTAAACAGCCTTAGACTTTCTAAAAATTGAGATGTAAGCTCTTCTGTCTGTCGGTGTGTTTGGCTAGCGGGCGTACACTGGAGGGAAGCTTCATAATGCAGGCTGAGCGGCGGAGGAGCTTTAGCTGAGGCGGGCCCAGAGGCCTGCTGGGAAGCCACTGTTCCACTTCTCATTACCCAGGTCACTCGGGGTTATCAGGCAATACTTAGACAGGAGAGGCAGGCACTCAGCTTCACTCAACGCATACACGCACACATTTATTTCACCTTCCTGTCGGCTTCAGACTGCTGAGCACATGTACTCATGCCATTTATAGAGCAAGAACTGTAAACATGGTGTTAGTTCCTGAGGCTTGTGTAGCACAGCCTAATCAGAAAAATCTATTCAACACATACACAAACCCATACAAATGCCCTTCTGCTCAACACAAAAGGTTTGCCCAAGCACATCCACCCACATCCAAACACACACAGACACACTTGGGTTTATTTTTTCCTAAACATGAACACTAGCACACACATGAACACACCTTAACAGCAACAAGCACCTTTAGCTTCCTGCGTGACGCATTCTTTGAGTGCTATCTGATGGTACCCTGAGTCAGAGCTGAGCTGCATTGCAGAGTGGCTGAGAAAACGCACACAGACACACACAGAATGCTCTTAGAGGTAAAATGCCACTGGGCAGGTGCGGCGCTTTAAAAGAACGGCAGGAAGAAAGACGGAGAAATCAGTGAAGTGAACGAGAGAGAGGAAGGAGTGTGGACAAAAAAAATATATATATCGAACACGTCAGGCAAGGTATGTAGCGACAACAAAGAGACGTGGAGAACAAGCAGAAAGGAAACACGGCCACAAGCAGCCCACAGAGGATGAGAACAAGGTCCTGAAATATAACGTGGAAGAGGAGGCCAAAACAAATGGGGGAAAATAGAAAGGGTGGAGGAAAGGAGGGCAGAAAGATGGAGAGTGATGGTGAATTCCAGCCCATTCCTGCAACAGAACTCAATTTTCTGATAGGCTCCATGCTCAGGGTGTCAGATTTGCCGAGTTAACCCGGGTTAACCCTGCGTTTGTGAGTGAATGATAGTGTCTATGTGCAGTGTAAACAGGATGGAGTTAGGGAGACCTTGTCCCAATCTAATCATGCGGTAAGGGGGAAAATGCTGTGTATTTATCTCAGAGGCATGCTTTCCATGCCCTCAGTGTGAGGCCTTCGGTGTCCTGGGCTGCATTCAAACATCACTTAAACTCTTTTTTTATAAGGTGGATATGTTTAAATCCGCCTTTGAAAAAAAAAAAAAAAAGTCTAGCCAGAAAGCGCCATTTAATTTTTAGAGCCCTCAGAATCTCAGAGGTGCCACAAGGCTGTTAAACTTCCAGAGGAAAAAAAGGGAAGCAGGCACAAGAGGGGAGGATGGAGAGCCGGAGTGGGAAAAGTGAAGTGAGGTGAACTTATAAACAACTTTATAGAGTTCATCTGTGACCACATCTAAATAAATCATCCCATTCAGAGACAGCCCTGAGCAACATTACGTTTTCCCTTTACTCTTTTCTTCTTTGCCACATTACGCTCTGACAGAGACTCTCTCTCTCTCAGTGTCTGCTTCTATTTTTTTAAAATCCTCTCTCGCTCGCTCTCATCTCTTTTGCCGTCCAGTCTCTCTCCTTCCCCTTTCTCTCGGCCATTAACAATAGAGCCATTCATGTGGCCACACTTTGAAACATGGCGTGGGAGGTTGGAGGGGGCCAGAGGTGACACCGAGGGGGGTGGGGGAGGAGAAAGGAGAAGGCCGTGAGTAGAAGAGATGGAGAGGAGGGGAGGGAGGAGGGGGATGTGAGCATTACAATCTTTTCTTCTTTGGAGCTCTTTTATGAGGGCAGAAACATCATTTTCTCAACCCAAGCGTCACCCTGCCACGACTCCCGAGTCGAGCTGAGAAGACTCAAGTGTCAGTCTCCCTGACCCCTCCCTCCCAACTCCTCCGACCTCTCACACCTCCTGCTTCCCATTCTCCCGCTCCTCCCTGTCCCACTCTCTACCACTATTATAATGCAGTAGCCACTTGGTTTCTTTTACATTTTAAACCGAGAGGAGATGGTTTAAAATCAACCAAAAAGGGACTTTTGAGCGGCCTCCCCGCCTCCGTCTATCTACCTGCTCTAGGTGGCATATCGGACAGCTCGAACATTTCCCAGATTCCACAGAGGCAACCTGAGCCGTGTCCAGACCAAAGCCAGGCACACAGGTGCAGTCGGAAGAGGGGGAGGACAAGGGATGGGGCGTGTTTGAAATGTATGTCTGTGTGAACTTGAGGAATATGCTACGGGAGGTGAGGTTTGGGGGATGTTGGAAGGGCATAGGAGTGTGAGCGCTGAGTCCACGAGAGGGGAAAAAAATCAGAATGGATGCTGGAAAAAAAACAGAAAAAAATAAGGTGAGAGACAAAAGAGAGAGGTGGGATTCCAAGTGATAAAGCATCAGAGTAAACACATAAGGACAAAGAGAAAGCAAGGGAGTTGGACAGATTGCAACTGCAACAAATGTGGAAAAATAAAAGGCTAGGGCGAAAAAAAAAAAAAGAAGGAGAAGAAAAGAAATGGGAGCGGACACTGGAGTTGGCGGAGAACACAAAACAAACCAAAATGAAATCAGTCTGGAGGATTTACTCGAAACTCTTCTAAACTTTAACCTCCTACCGTCCTCTGAGGCGGTTTTGTCCTTGAGCTAACCACAACCTGGTGTGAGCGGGAAGCCAAGGAGAGACAGCAAAGGACCGATCTATTAGAGAATAATAAACGACGGCGGTATTGGGTTCTGTGGCGTTGGAGAGTTGGAGAGGGGGGGAGATTTATGGCGGCCCCTGCGCATAAAGCTGTCTGCGCTAATCTCATGGTATACACAGTGTAATCACACACACAGGGGCCCTCAGTGCAGCCCCCCTCCCTGCACCCAAACCCACCATTAATGTACACACGCTGTCAAACGCACGGCGGGGGGGCACGCACACTAAAGAGTAGCAAACCGATCGGCTACGGGAGGAATACACACTCTACAGGACGAGCGCGCACGTAGACAGGCCCACTGAGCTGCTGCAACACCTGCAGGCCATCTAGTAGCTGTCTAAAGTAAATCCGCTGGGTCTCATTTGCTGGAGAGGTGCTTTCTAAAGTGTGCCACAATGAGCAAACACACACACACACACACACAAACGTCCATTTTGAACATGTCACTCGAGCCTTCATGGAATCTTTAAACCTGATGAAAACACACGGAGCTTCGCGCGGTGGATCCTGCACCATAATTAATTTTCTTCCAGTGCACTTTAATGAATTTTCTATCAAACAAGCATTAAAGTCTTGAAAGAATAAATAATTACTCCTCAGGTATGAATAAAATGATTTAAAAGATTTGGAAATGCAAAATTATCTCACTCCGCTGACAGACTGCATTACCCACTTTAGGGAAAATATTATTTCAAGCCTCAATGCTGGATTAAATCACTTGCTACGGTGAAGCGATTTTTTCTTCTTCTTCTTTTTCCTGCTCTGCAGAGAACCCACACAGAGAAGGATCAGCTATCATTTTCCACTCTTCTGCTGCAGCAATCAGAACCCCAGAAACACCAACAACACGTAATGTAAAACACATGGTCAGGAGTATATGGAACATGAATTCGGCCCAATCTTTCTTTTATACTTGTTCGCGGGAGCCGCGCCTTCGTCCACTTGACCTGTTGTCCTCTTCACGTCTCACCTACATCCCTTTTGCCCGCCGCTCCGTCTGATAGGCGTGCGATAAATGATTCAGGAGCTTTTAAATGTTACTCGTGTTGTGCTCTTTTATCTTGACCTCATCTTTGATCACTTCTGCAACTAAAAAGGGGGCTTTTCAGAGCATGTCTGAAAACCGTTTTGCAGGTTGAACTCGAGGCCTAGCTTCAAAAAATTGCTATTATCATCTTCAGCGGCACCCGTGTGCAGAGTCATCTTATAATATATTAATACCGTGCTTGCGGTTTTCACACAGACACAAACATCAGCCTGACACGTTTATATTAAAGAAAAAAAAACCTGTGGCTGTAGCTTCTCGAGTAAAGGAAATCATTGAATTCCTGAACTTTTGACACATTATTTGTCATCTTAAGCTGTTGCTAGGAAATAATGGCTGATGATTATGATTTAGCTGTTTGAAATTCTGCATCATCTGACGGGACCTTTTGCACGCAGACACCGCAGTTTCTGCTCCCATCAGTGCGCGGGGCAGACAGACGGTTTTAAAATATCCATAATCATTATTACTGTCTTCATTAAAGAACCATATACCCTGGAGAAGAGCTGCAGAAAGTGGTCTTTGACTGTGTGTATAGAGCTGGAGAGAGATAGAGACGCATTTGTACGAGGTGGAGGGAGACAGAGAAGGGTTCGGAAGAGACAGAGGGGGAGAAGAGAGAGCTATAATGTAAATTGATGAGAGTTTGAGTCTCTCTAGAAGGCATGGCCCAGATACCTCTGAACATTTCTATTATGGATGAAATGGTGAAATGGATGTGAGTTTGACGGGGGAGTAGGGGGGGAGGCAGGGGTAGAAGAGGGAGAATGAATCTCCCAAGCTCGCTTTCCTTCCAAGAACTTGTGTTTTATCTTTAGCGGTATATATCACATACATAGCGGGGAGTAATTTCAACATTGTAAAACGAGCTCATCGTCTTCGTCTCGCAGCGTCCCACAGGGTGGCCGGAGATTTATGCTGGGCAGTAAATCACGTCGGCAAAATAACGCATTTCTTTCTTTAATTCTAGTGGGCGTCGCAAAGTTTCCAAAGATAGCAAACACGTCTGACAGAGTTTGATTTGGGAATATATTTTACAAAAGAAACATGAGAAACACTGGAAAAATATGGCGTCTTTGAGCTCTAAGTGTCGTACAAAGAAGCACCAATGAGGATGCATTTTGTTAGTCATTTTCAGCCACAGCGAGAGGCTGCTTTCTGTAGATCAAACCGACGATTGAACGTGGGCATCAAATACGGCAGTGCTGTCAAAGTGCGCCTCAAAGAAGGTACGCTTAAAGGTCGGGGCTGTGATGCAATGTGTTGACGGCAACAGGGAACCAACTTGTCACACGAAAACGCTTGTAAACGACTTCTTTGCACCAAATTAAAAATGATATGGGTAAGCATCCTTTGATAAGCAAGTACTTTTGTTGTTAATCTCTATGGTGCCTCCCTACAGGTGTGGCTACCCTGTGATTTCCACTCCTCTGTAAGCCGGCGCATCGATCCTATCATCACTTACCTGCAGTACATGAGGACCAGCTCTCGCGCCCACTCTCCTACAGCCGCTCCAACAGCCTTTATAGCCGGTGATGTTGTTCAGGCTCTCTGGTGAAACTTGCTTTCTCTCTAAATATGTTTTCCAAGTTGCTAACCTCGATTCTTGTTCTGCTCCAGATTCCCTACGCGTGCCAGCCAGCAGCTCAGACTCTTGCTGTCCAATCTGGTTTTCCTGCCTGCCCACTCTCCAGCAAAACAACCTCGCTCACGGATCTCCTGTCTGCGCTCACCTCTGGGGCCTTCGCCGCACAGTCTGAGCCTTTGAATGCAACTTTTGAAAGGATTCTCCCGCCAGACGGAAGATTTTAAGTGCCTAAGCCTTGTGAGTCCAAATGAGCTTCATCAGCAAATCAAAATTAATCCAACTTGACTTCATCACTCCTGAAAAGCCGTTAAACACTGCCACATCGAGCCACCAGTGTGAGAGGAGCGCATGACAGAAGGCCAGTATTTGATGCCCTGCTGAGAATGCATTGACACGGTGATCTAGCAATTCCTTTAGGAATTGGAGGAGGCCAAAACAGAGCCAAAAGGGCAGGTTTTAACTTAAACATGTGTAAATCTGTAAAATTCAAAAGATGTGTCAACACCAGGGCACAGTGAATGTTTTCTTGGCCCAGAAGTGAAAAATCACATACATGTTACCTACACGTAGGGAAATAAAAGAGGGGAACTGGATATTGAAAGGTTAAAAAGAAAACGAGGAGAGAAATGACAAAAGATAAGCTGACTATGAACAACAGCGTGAACAAGGAAAGAGGAGCACAAGGTTGATGTAAAGTCAGTGAGTGGTGGAAAGCCCTCAGGAATGTCGGTGGTGAGAAACGACAACGCTTGTAATGGGTTCCATATGGCAGGAGGGGGAGGGAGGGCGAAACGGGAGGGGACGAGAGGAGAAGAGGTGGTGAAGGGAAAGGTAAAGCAGCACCGAGGAGGCTTGCAGGGGAGAGAAAAGAGAGGCAGAGGGAGGCGGGAGGTGGCAGTGGGCAGGTAGAGACGCAGAGCCTTGTTTGAATAGTTAGCTGGCATCGTGGGACTTTGAAGGTAACTCCGTCCTTGTCATCTCTTACACACACACGCGCACACTCGTACACACTCGTTCTGCTGTCCGGAGGCGGTCCAGAATGCTGCAGCGTCGGTGTCACATCCAGTACATATCACAACCCGGATAACCACAGAGACACAGGATGGAGGCACGCTGGATGCCTTGGCATTTGCAAAGAGCACGTACACACACACAGAGGCGCTCGCTATGTTTGTCTCCCTCATAAACGCACACACACACCCTTCATCTCCCATGCTGCTGTGCTCCTGCTGCGCTCAATACCATCCCATACGATACAATGCAGCAGACGAGCGTATCGCATTAAGTTGAAACTTGTAGCTGCATCATAAAGAGAAGCGAGAACTAACTAAGCAGCTATGGAAAAAGATTCTTTTCCCTCTTTGAACAGAGCTGAGCAACGCAGCCATATCCAGGTCAACAGAAACTTTTCTCAAGCAAACATCTCCTTCCCTTCTCCTTCGTCATCTCTCCCTCTCATTTGCATCCTTGTTCCTGTATTTTTTATGTTTCTGCTCCCGCGTCTTTGGCTCAGAACTTTTGTTCGTGGCGTCTTTTGACTCCTCCAAACATTCGCTAAAAGTGAGCTCTAGACGCCGCACTGCACTCCATCTCTCATGCCTCAAAGAGCCTCCCCTCCTTGCTCTGCCTCTCCACCTCTCTATACCTTTCTTCATTAAAGTCTTGTTTTCTCTCTCCCTCTCTTCACCCAGGTATATATCACCTAATGCGTTTGCAGCTTTACAACGATTGCTGTTTCCTCCAAAGTGTCTCCCTAGAACAAAAATGGAACAATGAAAAACATCCACACATCATTATCAACCAAGAAAAATGTCGCTTTTAGTGGTGGATGCAAATATTACACATGGCCAAAGCTTTATATTAGATTTCTACGCATGTACAAGACGGGAAGGAGACAGGGAATGATTAGCCAAAAGCTAAAGCTGCTGCTCTTCTAGGGCCAGATTTATCAACTCGTTACAGCAACACAAACTGGGTTTTGGCGTTTTCAAAGAGAACACAGTGGCAAGATTACGTGTAAGAAGTGATAACTTTGAGATTTTCGTGACTGCGGCTGCGTATGTATCTCTAGAAGTTCCTTTCTCAAGGTGCAAAATATCGGGAGAAGAATAATTCAATCAAACGCGCAAACTGATTCAATAACTGTTGCATCAACTGTGCTGATATTTAATGCCAAAAAACAAAACTGACCTAATTGTTTTGAAACTGATATTTAAACGAACCAGCTGCGCCTGTGTTTGCAAAAACTTTTCGTAAATCAAAACTAAACCACATCTATCAGCGCCATTTCGGGATTGCACTCACGCGCTGTTTTGTCCAGTTTACTAAATCTGAGACCAAGTTTTCTGTTTTTGAGGGGCAGCCAATCAGAAGAAAGTTGCTTTAAAAGGAGGGTAATGGAGTTACGATACCTTGTTTCAGAAAATCCAAGAACTGAGGTCGTATGAGACCCAGTGTAATACAAATAAGGATGATTTTGAGCCGTGAATCATGCAAAGCTAGTCTAGTGGTGCTCAAGAGTAAAAGCATGGTTCCTCTTTAAAACACTAACATATGCTTATTTTCTGTTAGATTTACATCTAATTTCATTGCGTTTGTGTGTGTTTTTAATAAATGGTGTTTTCCTAATATCATTCAGGATTCCTGACTACAGTCTGTGAAATCACCGAGACCCAATCGAGGCACTGACCGACCTGTAAAAGCCACCTATCTCTCAAGCATTAACTCTATAAAAACAGGCTCAGTTTCAGCTTTACGATTGCTTGAGAAAATCTAACAGGTTATAAAACGCTTTGTTTGGTTTAAGAAACTGGAGATTATTCCCATCCCATAAAGAAAGGTGCAATTTCCCCCTAAGTGTTTAGTTTCTCTCTGAAAATGAACTCGATGATTAACCAGCAACCGTAAAGCCACAGACAGGTTTTTTGGGGGGGTCCAAAAGCTTTCGAACTGTTCCACAAAGAAACCTAACCATCCCTGTGGGTGATCATGTGAGCCTAAAATCATACTCCGTTTTTTTTACTTCCTTCCTCAGATGGTCTCCATCTTCTCGGCTTTTTTCTGTCTCCGCCCTGCTACACTGTCTCAAACCACCATTTCTTCCCGCTCCTATATCTCTTTTCCTCTCACCTCCCCTCCCCACTTCCCCTTTCTCTTCCATTTTCAGCGTGTACTCCGGATGATTTGCAGCAGTCTGGATTGGTCCCATTAAGGTGGTCTAGTGGAGGTGTGCGGTGACAGAGTGCTGCGGGCCCTGACAGCTCTGTGTGTGCACACGTGAGTTTATGAGAAAGAGAGAAAAAGAGTGTGAGAGAGGAAGCGATCGCGAGTGCCCCTATAGTCCACAAATGGATACACCCACGCCTACCCCTCGACGGGGCTGGAGAGTACCCTTGAGACACGCACACACTGACACTACAGAAGCTTATACTTCCCAGTGAAGTCTTGTTGTGCTTAAGTGTAAAGCTTATGACGATATCTACACACACATATATACGTAGACAGCAGCAGCTGGTGGTGGAGCAGTCTTTGAGCTTCAACTCTTTCACTCCATCCACCTCACTAATTTAATTAGGTCAATCGGTACTCTGGAGGAATGAAGGTTATAATGCATGCAGTGGCTCTCATTCACATTCTCTTTGCTTCGCACACACAGAGAAAGAGAAGCGCGCACCACGACCTGCCACAGTCGCCCAAATTTCCAAAGCTCCCTGCATGCGTGTGTGTGTGTGCGTATGTGTCTGAGCGCATCCACATGCAGTCATGCATGTAGCCATTCTCCCGAGGGTCCCTTCTCCCCATCTGTGACCTGTGAGGCCACTCTTCTGTGTGTGCCTGTGTGTGTGTCGAGGTTCGACTTTACTCCTAAGAGGCCACAGGGTGCAGGGAGTCTGAAACTTTAGCTAAAGGCGACTCAACTTAAGCTCAGTCAGGCCATAGTGTCAGGAGTGCATGGTAATCCATAGGGGCCCCCGAGGGGCCACCAAGCATGCAAAGACTCATGGGACATATCCCCCTCACCCCCAGTCTTTTCTTCACAGAACGAGCAAAGGAACATGGAAATAATGCATGTGCCCAACTCAGTAGTAGTACTAGTAGTATATCCCATTTACACAGGACTATTTTTTTAGGTGTGCTGTAACATAATGAGTGAAAAACAAGAAAAGGCTCTGGATACACACAAAAAAAGACCGAAATCCGATCTTTTGATTTGATTTGTCAGAGCGTTGACTTCCTGGAGTTTTGTTGTCACTGGGAGATTGCGAGCCAGTCAGCAGAGACCCTGAAAAAGCCATGGCCCAGATCAAGAAGTCATCTGGTTACCTCTTGTAAAACCACAGTGTGACATTTTGACATTTCAGTTTCACAATTTGGCATAAAATCTTAAAATAATAGAAATAAGGTCAAGGGAAGTAGTTATGGTATGTAGACTCTAATATTCCAAAGGAGTGCCCCGAGGATATGTGTTTGTTGTGTGCACCCCAAAGGGGCCTTGTGTATCTGCAGCAGCACTTAATCCACCATTGGAAATGGGAACCTGGCTTCCAGTTGGTTTTCCCCAAAGGCTACGAGCAGCGCTACCCCAACTCCCAGATTCTCAGCTACTCCGACTCCACTGGAACGCATCTTGAAGCGATTTGGGGCTCAAACCCTTCTGTTGCTCCCTCTCTCTCTCTTTTTTCACCCTCATCCTTGGCTCTCCTAACCTCGCCATCATTCCCTCCCCCCGTTCTCAGCTGAAGGAAGATTTAAGGGCTTAGGGGAAAGCGCTGGAGCGGCAGTCCCGGCTCGACCCAGGGGTTGTAGAGCCCCGTGGTAAAATCAACAGTTAGCTTGCTGCAAGAGGCGAGACTCTGAGCAGTCAGGGAGGGATGAAAGTAGGACAGGCATGGGCGTAGGGATAGCTGATGACTGGCTGAATTGCAAACAGGCGCACAAAAGTGCAAGACGATGCGCACACATGCCCGCACACCAACTGAAAGATAAAGCCTCCGGGTCATCAAAAACAAAAAAGAAATACAATTCACTCCCGTCGGGATATTGAAGGCTGTTATGCCAATATTTCAGTGCTGATAGCTCTGCCAGAGTGTGTGTGTGTGTGTGTGTGTGTGTCAGTGGCTGCGTGTGGGCGTGTGCTTGAGCACGTCCGTGTGCGTACCTCGCCACTTCTCCTCCTCTTTACTTTCTAAAGAGTGGCTTTTTCAAAAAGTCACCCGGGTATTTTCAAGGGGCCTGTCTAATTCATGCGGGTGAAGTGTTTTAAAAGTTCCATTCCCCGTTTACCTGCGGGGCCCGAAAAACACACAACAGAGGTGTTGAAACGTCACCTCCCCTCCTTCTCCCTCCACTTTTATCACAACTTCTATCCTTTTGTCCTTCACTCTCCCCCCGTCCCTCCACACCTGCCTCCTCCTTCACTTTCTTTCCATCTTTTTTCTTATCCCTCGTTCTCTTCTTTGCTCCTTCGCTTCCCGTCCTCCCCTCCTGCCTCCCTTTTTTACCTCCTCCATCCCTCATCCTCTCTCTCTCTCTCTGCCTCTCATAGTGTTTGAAGCAGAGTGTTTGTCTCTGGGGCTGGATGATTGACAGCTGAGAGAGAGCCAGGCAGCTCTCTGGTGACAGATAAGGACTTTGGCTCTATTACTCACTGGGTCCCACAGACACACACACACACACACACACACACATACAAACTCTCACCCATCCTTCCCGCGCACACACGGATTCACTTACTCTCTTGCAAGCGTACACACACACACACACACACAGAAACACACACTCCCAGTCCCATGCTGCTCCCACAGTTCAGCGGGGAGCAGACAAACCTATTTGCATTAGGAAGCAGCGTGTAAAATAAATAAAGAATCGGATGAATCGAGGAATAAATAGACAGGAGGCACGGCTGGGGATGAGTATGACTGATTTGCAGAGTGTGTGTGTGTGCTCTCGTTTTCAACCTCTGGGCTCCCGAGTGGGGAGAGCGGCAGTGCAGCAAAAAAGAAACACCCTGCACACCCTGTTGAACAGACACACACACACACAAACACAAACACACAGTCAAATATAAATGAAAAGATTCTACAAAGCCTGAATCATTATGGTAATGAAAAATGAAAGGGGTCTAAAAATACTGTTTTATTTCTCCCTTTGTTTTGTGGGAACTCCAGAGAGACCACTGGCTGACAATGAAAAGGAGAAGAGTGAGAAGGAAAAGGAGTTGTTTTGCTTTTTTATGCACATCTCCCTGCACAGCCACCCAAATATCTGGATTGCAACACTCTGCTTTAGCTTCAAAGACAAAAATTGGATTGAGTGCAACTGGTTCAAATTGAGTACATGTTTATGTTCTTGGCAACCAAAAAAAAGAGGGAGAGAGAGAAGCCTTAGTGACTTGTTGATTGACAGCTAAAAGTGGTAAGATGGTGAGAAAAGGAGAGCAGCCGATGCATAAACAGGTGCAAAATCAGAGACGGGAGAGAGAGGGGAAAAATAGAACGGGAACAGGAAAAGGAAAAGGAGAGCAAACATGGAATTAGACAAGAGAAGCAGAGAGCTCGAACTTACATAAGTTTGCGCAAGATTGAAAAATGGAGGGGGAGGTGAAAATCTAGCAAGCAGATAGGATGGATGAAAAGGAAAAGACGCGTGCTGGGCTACAGGTGCATGAGTCGAGGAGACGGTGGTTGAGTAAAACGATGGGAGAGATGAGGAATAATTAGGCCGACCCCCAGCAGAGAAGTGTGGCAGGTGAGAGGACGAATGGCAGGGCGGGGGGGAAAGATGGATGGAAGGGTTGAAGGCGAAGACGTGGTGACATAGGAGAGGGGGGAAAGGGGAAGAAGAAAGGAAAGGGTTAAGGCATGACTAAAGAGGTGGCAGGCTCAGTGTGAGAGAAAGAAGGAAGAAAGGAAAAGGAGGACAGAGGTTTAAAAGCGAGAGGAGGAAAAAGAGGAGAAAGAAGAGGAGGAGGAGGTGACAGAGACAGACGCTTGAGCATGAAAATGGCCTTTGTCATCCCTTCTCAAGCGCAGAGCTGGGAGACAAAGGAAGCGTGAGCGCGAGTCGCTTTTTCCAGCATCTCTTAGATGACAATAGCTATTTGTCTCCTCATCAGAGAAAGGAGAGAGAAGAAAGTGCAGAACATACTGTTCTTCATGTCTGTTTCTCCTCATTCACTTCTTATCGCCGGCCTCCTTACTCTCGCTTTTCCCCCCCTCCCTCCCAGCCTCCCGTCCTTCCCCAACACATTTCTTTCTCCGGCGCACAGACACGCAAACCCTCAAACGCCGTTTCCCTTGGATCCTAAACCGCTCCAACTCTCACCCTCCCCCGTTTATTTGAGGTTGGAGGTTAAGGGTCATGCTTGAGTGCTGATGGTGCATGGAGACAGACAAAGCAGATTAACACGCACACATACGGGGCGAGCTGTGGTATGTCACCCCTCTGGGAAGCTGGGGAACAAGCCTCTCCTCTCATTGGGTGACATAGTATCATATGTTGCCGGTTGCACCAATGGGAGGTCAAAACCCTGATTGTCCTTGCGGTCAGTGGTCATCCACCTCTCGCCTGTCAGGTTTGTATTCATTGCAAACAAATTGCACAAGGATACTCTGGTTCCTCGTGCGCTTTTCCCCAGACAGACATGTTTACTGAATTGCACAACTCTTGTCCTTCAGTGAAGATCAACCTGCTTCTGCTTCTAAACTTAGCATTAATCTGAAGTATGTCGTCTAAGAAAGTGTTTGATCTACTCGTCTAATACGCTTCCTCTCTGGTGACAAATTTAGAGGTTACGTTAGTTGTTTCTCCTCACCAACCTGTGATCTCCTCCGCACGAGGATAGTTTCTGTTGCCGTGAGGAATCAGTGTTGTTCCACAGAAATGTTCTGATGTGTTATTAGTTCATTTGCAAACATCTTTTTTTCCTTTCTTTTTTTATTGTTGACTACTAATTTAGTAGCTGTTCTGAGGCTTTTGATCGTAGCAAAACCCAGTTGTCAAGCAAAAGCGGATCTTCAAATTTCCATTTCTGGATATTTCAAGGACTTCTGGTCCACATGGGCTTAAAAACTATGCTATTTTTTTGTCCTTCAGTTGCTGTTTGAGGTTGTTGTGGAAACTCCACAAATCCCCATGCAATCTGAATCAGATACAGTAATTTCTGTCTGCATTAGTGCAGAAAAATCTTATTGTCTCAAAGGCTGAACATCTGCCAATGTACCAAAAGCAAATTCAGCTCCTTTCCAGGGGTAATAAAGTACTTTTCCATGAGTTGGTATATGTTTGAAATCAACAAAAAAGACTTGATTTGGAGGAAATAATTCAAACAAGCTGATCTGTATTGGAAACAGTGTGGAATATTTCTGCAGCACTGGCAAATTTTAAAGAATTGACTGCAGACACAAAAGGATTTGATGGAGAGGTTTTTGCAAACAAAACAATTGTCAACTCAAAAAAAAGAAAAAATGTAAAACACCAGATCAATTTTGATGTCCTTCGTTTCAGTGTTGATCTGAGTGTGAGGTCCTCCTTCTGATCTGGCATCAGTGGTCAGCTCTGCCAGTGTGTTTAGAAGTGTTAAATGCCCCCCTGACCTGCTGCAGTCTGTTATTAAGCCTACCCACTGCCAGGCCTGCTAACTCATACTGGCATCGGTGCCCACGCCTGGCAGCGCACACAAATCGGTCAGATACACAAACTCACATGTGCAAACACTTAGAAGCAAACATGTTTCCCGCACACGCAGGCACACAAACCTGACGGGCACGCAGCAGAGGGTGAATAGCCAGTGATCCTCCTCCTCCTCCTTCCGCCTTATCAGTGAGTCGCGTTCCGCCTTAGCCATGCATACTGTACAGTCATTAATCATGATTCTCATTAATTATCTATGCACCCGGCTGGCTAATTAACACATCAGCTCAAGCAGAACTAATGCTGCATGCTAGTTCACCTCCCACTCTCACCCAACACACACACACACATATGTATATCTACAGACACACCCGATAAACAGTACTACCCTGCTTTAGTTTGTGTCCACTGCAAGGAGGAGACAGGACACACAAGAAAGCTTTAATCTGACAGCAGGGTTCGGGGCGAGGAGAAGGGCATCAACATGAACCACCAGCTGCAGATTAAAGGACCATTTTTGTTAATTATGCTGAGGCGCTCACGTTTAATGTCTGATGTTGTGATTTAAATTTCTGGTAACGCTCTTCTTATAATGTCTTTTTAGCGGTCTGTCGCAGTCCACTTACAGATTTGCCAGTTTTGCATTGGTTAGAAGTGTGAAAGATGTGTCGATGGCACACGGGCTGGGCTCAAATCTGATTAAATTTGGTTTAACATAAAGCTTTGGTGGAGACAAAGATCTGCGTTAGGAGCAGCTATTGTTTCAGCAGCTATAAATTCAAATACAAATGCAAAGACATGCAAATTTTAGGCTCTGGGTTCACCAAGCTCACCGTGATGAGACATGGAAATAAGTTGCATGCAGACATTCATTTTATTACATTTTATTTCATTACTATTTATTATTTGAACGAGCTGGATGGATGAATTCAGTTGCCCTTGTTCTTGTTTTGTTTTTAACTTTACTTTTTTTCTTAGTCTGTATTAACCTGACAAATTCTGTCTATACTTTTTGACCAATTAGTAGATTGTGGCATCTATGTGACAGCTACAATTAAACCCCAACAGCAGATTCTGGTCTAAATCTCAGTTGCAAACATCTAGAAATGAATAACCAGAAACTGAATTTGTCAGAAAATGTAAGTGAGGCTCAAGCACATTAGAGTTTGAATCAAAAGCTCAACATCTCTTTAAATACACTGAAGAGTTTCGTGGTCCAAAACCCAAATATACACAGTTTGTCATCTAGAATAAAAAAAACAGACAGGTCCTTTTAGATTAAAGATTACAGTTACACTCTGTAAATGAAAACAATGTTGATACCTAATTTAAAGCAGTTCATTTAACTTCTTAATTTGCATAACTTCCTGAAGCTTAACTACATATACTGTCTCGCTTAAATATTAAGTAGTATAGTTATTAGTATTTTCATTGTCGGCAGAACACTACTGTACTGCAAACACTACCAGTTCAAATCCATAATTTAGTAGTATTGTGATCTTGTTATTTTGTGTTTAGACTTTGTGATGTTCAAAAGTTGATAAAATCCCTGTTCCTCTAAAAAGTGCGGTGTATGGGGCACATGCACGCTGTGTCCTGTAAACTCTTAACATAGCTCAATAGGAAAGGTACATTTTATAAACTTTTATATACTAAAATAAAATCGAATAAAAAAGGTGCAACTGGAGTGCATTTACCCTCAAATCACGTAGCAATCGTTTTCTGTGGCACCCTATTTTAAGACAATGTAACTTCTCAAATTCAACAGTGCGTAAAGTGTAGCTGTATGCTCAGAGATACATTGTGAAGTAAAAATAAATGCTGAAATGTCACAGAATAGATCTAATACCTGCTCAATTTTCTTCCAAAAATAATAAATGGTTAATTTACCACTAAAGCTCAAATAAGATCTCAGTGGGGAGAAGGCTGCATAGCACACAAAACAGCAGAAAGTGAAACTTTTGCAGTCTTGACCTTGTAGTGAAGTTAAAGTTTGAACCACCTGACGATTTTTGTGTTTGGCGCGTTTCTTCTCATTAAGGATACACGGAAACATAAAGAGATAACAAGCAGACAGATTGATTCAAACCAACTTCATTGAGCGTACAGTAGAAGTGTCACATCCCGCTGGGATATCTGGCCACTCCATGTGGCTTTATATGCTGGTCCAGCTTTCACAGTATTTTCTCCCTTTAATCTCCCATGAGGCCTTGGGCAAGAGTGAGATATGTGCCTGGGGGTAAAATGGAGAGTAATTCACACTCAGACATGGAATTATAATGTTTCCATGCATGAAGCCTCTGAATAATTTACAGCATTCAATGGCTTAGCATTACTCATCCCTGCGTGCACACACACACACACAGGTCTGCAACTGCCCAGGCTGTGGCACAGATTTAGTCGTCGCCCTCGCCTCACCGATCTCTCACTGGTGCATCACTAAATACAACCCCCTCATCTCATTCTTTCTGACAGGCTGTGCAGCATATAATTATGTCCCCCCTGAAACCAGGGCAGTAATCTCACACACTTGTCTGGCCATTATTACGCCGGGCTCTGGCTCCGCTCTGCCCACACCTCGTGCCTTCTCTGCCTCTCTCTCTCTCATCTGCAGCTTGTTCTTTTCAGCTCGCCTCTGATTTCTCTATCTCCACTTCTTCATATCGCCCTTCTCTCTTCCTCCCTCTATGGGCCAAAAAAGCCTGAATGAGAGACAGAATGAGAAAAGGAACGAGGCGCTCTGACATTAACGAGATTGCTCGTTAAGAAAGGGAGTGGGGGGGGGGGGGTGTAGAAGGAGAGCGGATGGGAGGTGGAAAATGGAGTGGCTATAATTGGGAGGTTTTTGAAAAGAAGAGAAAGAAAAAGACAGAATTAGGTTTCTGTCCAGGGGCCTGTCTGTGTGTGTGCCTGTTAGTGTGTGTGTGTGGGGAGCATATACGTAGGGGACTAAATATAAGGTGAGAGAATGACTTGTTGGATTTCTCAAGAGGTGCTAAAGGTCACACACACCTATCAATCAGGTTCATACAAAAAGCCCAGCCTGCTCCCCTCCATCCCCTCTCTCCCAGTTTCCCCCCCTCCATCTCTATACCGAGACAAAGAAACACTTTACAGTAACAGGCTTCTGGAGACTATTTCCTCTCTGCGCTCATAGCTGCTGCACTGTCAGCAGGCCCATTACAGAAATGCATTCCACTGGCATTTCACTTCTTGTCGGGCAGGGAGGCTCGAAAGGCTGCTTCACAACACCAGACACATCCCTGCAGAGACAGCTTGGTTTATAGCAACATAAAGAAGCGTCAAGATCTCTCTGCATGTGGGTAAAAATATTTACTCTCCCTTCAAAATAAGCCTGCAGGAGTCGTGCACAGTACACTTATATGTTCTCTCTTCAAGGCCCTGGACTCCTCTCCAAACTTTTCCAGCTCATAATACTTGCTAATCAATTCACGGAAACCGATATCCCGATGTCTGAATGAGCGAGACCACCTCGAATGAGTCTGTGTGTGGCGGAAAGCATGGGGCTTTTTTTGGATTTCTTAATGTGCAAAATACATGCCAACAAATGCGGGCATGTGCGCGTGTATGCTCGTGTAAGTCAGTGTAATCCCTCGCTATGGGACGCCCTCTCTTCTTCCTGTGCCAGATGAGGAGATATTCTGCCAAATCCGACGGGCGAGTGGGCTGCCAACCGCAAACATACACTCGCAACCGCACGGCAAAATCATACGCTGGCATGTGACGCACGCATATGGGACACAAAGAGTTTCTGTATGTCTTGTGCATGTGCGTGTTGGGTGTGTGTGCTGAGATGTAAACACACACTGTTGGCCGGGTGTGGGCAGGTTGATTCTCATCTGTAGGTCTGGAAGAGATGTTGGGGAGGGGGCGATCACAAAGAGGTAAATGGAGGAACTCCGAAATAAATAAAGAAGAAGAAGAAGAAGAAGAAGAAGAAGAAGAAGAAGAAGAAGAAGAAGAAGAAGAAGAAAATAAAAATGTGAATTAATAAATTTTTAGATCAAGGGAACAATATGAGGAAATTAGGCCCATAGTCATGATGGCAGAGGAATAAAGGCAGGCCAGGTTGGTGCTGTGAAACAGTAAACTCCACGGCTTATACAGCTGGATGGATTATCTATACCTCTATTTCTCGCCCCTCCTGTTTCAATCTCTCCATTGTGCACCACTATAGAGCTTTATGGAGGCAGCGGGGTGTGTGAATGTGTGTGTGTGTTGGAGGGGGGGCTGAAATTCCTACTCTTTCTCCAGCTAAATTAATAATATGAGGCTCTCTATCCCTCTCAGTCTGCTTTATCCCTCTATTGCCCCTCCCTCCCTTCGCTGCTTTATCTCCGAGTATTCCTTGATTCTATTATTCCCTTGGAGTTACAGAAGTATCTGCTGGTGTGCATGTGTATTCAAAGCAAGCTTGACAGGCTCCGCACCAAACTGAGCATGAGAAGTTTTTGTGCTGCTGAGAGACTGCAGGGTATGAAAGAGGAAAAGAGTGAGAAATGGCGAGAGGTGGATACGACAAAGGGAACGCTGAGTTGGGGGGAGAGAGAGAGAGGAGCGACGTGCAAAGGCGGAGGTGTGAGATGAGACTGAACAGATCAGAGTCACAGTTTCTAATAAGGGGTATGACACATTCTCAACTTTTACCTTTTCTTCTTCTTTCCCTTTTTTATTCGTAGCCCTATTTCTTCCCTCTTTCTCCCCCACCTTACATTTGTTCCTACATCTCTCCCCTGCCTTTGTTTTTCCACGCAGACCTAAAAACAGGAGCAAAACAAAGAAAAAGAAAAGAATGCGTGCATATATAACGCAGGCGAATTATTTATTTCACATGAGTGCGCAAATTAACAAGCAACGCTCGCTCGTGTGCACAAATCCAGCTACTTCTGTACAGGTTATTTATGGATTTTCGAGGACCTCACACCTCCTCTGACCTTTAACCTATTGCATCTGTTTAAGCAAGCAGTATTTGTATTGTGGCATTTTAATTGGGCCGAAGCACGGCAAGCTGTGAGCGTGTTTCAACTCTGGCCTTCTGCAGCCGCGGATAGCTGCCCTGAACCATATTGTTGCGGTCAAGCTGTGAAAATGCTTTCTATTCTAACCAAATTTCAGTTTTCATCATCACTTTCGTGCGTTTATGCCAGATATAAACCTTTACTCGGTACTATAAACCGTGATTACGTTCAATGGAGTCAAATCGGACATTAGCTGGTCTTTAGCCTGCCAGTGCAAAGCATGAGTATTGGTGGATTGTGCAGATGAGCCGTTAGCGCAGGCTAGCAAGTGGGTGTAATGTGACCCTCACTTAAACCACATGGAACGTTTCATTTCCAGCAGCGCATTTAAAGCACTAATGGAAATTGTCTTTAGTTTTTGTAGTCTTGGTGTTTTGAAACCAGAAACGATGCATAAATGGTGGATCCGACCGAGAACGCTGCACGCCTACACGTTAGCGTTTCCATTAAAGTAGCCACGTTCTAAATCATACCTGGGAATAACTTTTGCTCTACATGGAAATATAATTTCAAATCTCACATTTTACTGCAGATTACTTAAAGCTGGTAGATGAGACAGACACTTCTTCACAATCAGACGTGTTTTTATAACCAGTGGAGTCACACCCTGCTGACCATTAAATGGAATTTAAGGTTCAGTGTGGGTGGTGGGTTCGCTGTCTGCTGGCATCCCGGGGATGGCCTGTCTGCCTGCAGTGAGCTCTGTTGCCAGATTGAGGCGGTGTGCTCATGTTGGTCTGTCATCCAGCCAAGAAGAGCAAAGTTATAAAATACAAGGAGGTAAAGTGTTAAAAACAATGAAGTCTCCACTGCAGTCACTGTTTGTCCTTTTTTTATTATTCGTGATGAATGATGATGACCCCACTGTCACTCTGTTTCTTGTTTTGGCCCACTTATCAACCAATCACAACACGACCTACTTATAGTGTCATAGGAGTCATTGTAACAACTACTCACGAGTACGATTACATAGATTGCAAACCCCTCTGTGTAGGCGAACATGTGCAGAGATGCATTAGTGTAAATACCTCATAAGACTGTGCAAACAGTCTTCCTACTGTTTTTTCACACTAAACGTTTGATAACCGCAGACCAACGGGAGGCTGAAGCAGCAGCAGGAGATACAATGTAATGCTATTTGTATTTGTCACAAGGTAGCGAGGCACCTGTTTGAACTTGATTTTTTTATTATTATTATTTGGTTTGGGTTTTTTATCTGGAGCTTCTGTGGAAGTGGCACCCCTGCTGCATTGTCAGCTCTATTTAATTGGATGTTTTTTCGACACAGTGGTGAAATCGGGCTGGAGTTGGCTCTACTCTTTGATAAAAAGGAGTAAAAAAAACAAGTCTACAAAACAAGATATGGACATATTCTGTACTGTGTGATCAGAACCATTTTTGATATTGTAGGGAGCAATGGTACAAGCAGAAACTGCCAAATTAAGATGTTAGGCTGCAGGCAACAGGCTCGATGGCAGCTTGTGCAAACCAGCACATGTCCAACACCTTTTTTTTTTCTTCTTTTTCTACTTGCAAAGCAACAAGGTGAAAAAATACCACATTCGCCCAGCAGAAATTGGGAAATTGGTTGTTTTGACTGATAAGTAGTGACTTCAGCTAGTGCACAGTATAAGTGGGCACCAGCCCAGTTCAAGCACCGCTCCTCACCCTCTTCCTCACCCATCTTTTGTCTCTCTTCTTTCTTTCAGTTCTTCTGTCAGCGGAAGTCTTTAATCAGAGCGTCAATCAGAGAACGGCGTGTAAGAGAATGAAGTTAAATCCAATATGAGATACACAAGATAACACAGCTGTTAAAACCATCAGTTGCCTAGATAACAACCCTGTCGCCTGCATTAAGTCTCCTCTCCCTGACTTTCACTCTCTGTCGTTGTCTAATCTCGCTGTCTTAATGGCAAAATGAATGGTTGTTAAATCTCAGCTTCTCTCCATCGCTTCATCATTTCTTTTCTTTTTTTCCTAAATTGAAGTCTCTTTGCATCATAGTCTCCTTCGGGGTCATTGTTGTGTGGAGCAGGGAAATTATTTTACTGCTATTGTTAAATAATCATCATTATTACCATTGCATTAATAATAGAATTTGCAGCATTGATATTGTATTCAGAGGTTTAAACAGTGTGTGTGTTTTAGAAAGACTAAGTGCAGCAGGCTGACAGGAAGTTGCAGAGAGTTTGCAAAGTCTAGGTTCGATTATTACATATACGAGAGTGGTTTCTGTCTCTCTGTCTGGTTAGAGGTCAGGAGCTAGTCGGCGAGGTGAAACAGGGTGCAATTGTGGTTAACACACACACACACACGCAGTTAGAGAGAATCATTTATAGGTGAAAGTTTAATCATGTTTTGCTTGGGGTTGCAAAAGGAGCAGTTTGTCGCAGAACTGCTGCTGAGGTGTCAAGATGACAAGCGAGCATCCGGCGGTAACAGGATGTACCTGTTATGAAGACGACAGCGGTGTTCTTTTTAAATTGTGTTAAAAGTCATTGTGGTTTTGATCTGATCTATGTATAAAATGTATCTGTGACGTTGAAGGGGCGTCATTAAATTTCAGCCCAGATGCTATCAAAATCTGTGTATGCTTTGATTAAGTCGAAGATCACTTGCTGCTGTGTACAGAATGGTCTTCCCACATGTGTGTATTCATTAAAATCATCGTTTGACTTCACCCGGCCGGATCAGTGTGGTTATTCTTCAATCACCTCTTGTACCCTTCCTCAATATTGAACTCTTAACAGTTGTTAACAAGAAGTCAAAATCTAGCCATGGAATAAAATCACTGTCAGATCAGCTGAAATGAGATACAAATCACTGCACAGGAAAACTAAAAGTAATCTCTGTGAGGCAAAAGTTTAGGCTTAAACTAGTTTGCTTAAACCCTTAGTTTCAGAGAGTTTTTTTCTACCGTGGAATCTGTATGATGTCAATACGGTGAGCACGGAAGCCCCGCCCACCTGCTTTCAAACTTTCTGTTTATAATGGGCAGCCAATCAGAGTGAAGTTACCTGAAAGAAATGTAACTTATAACTGCGTGAAATTTTTTTTGAACTGTGATTTAAGCAAAGTTACTCTAGTAGAGTCAAAGATGGCTGCTGGAAACAAGCATGGTTACCTTCTGAAAAAAAACTAAACGTACATTAAACAGATGATAACAGGTTAAGATACCATCCTGTAATTAAATTAAAAATGAAATTCATTTCAGTGAAATTGAAAAAGCCCTTTTGTACAGCTAGCAGAAGGACAATCCTTCATTTCTCCCTTGTAGAGCTGTCCCCACCCCAATTGCTTCATTAAAGCTGCAAGATTACTCACAGGATTGAGGCAGATTAACCAGAAGAGATCCAGAAACTCACCATGACCCACTGCTTGCCAAACCTCAGAGAGAATCAGAGAAGCAAACAGGAGACAGTGCTTGCAAAACACAGAGCCCTTTTAAAAAAAAAAAAAAAACTAAAGGAGACAGCAGGAAATAAAACAGGACAACAGAGGTGGTCGAACCGGTTAAAAGAGGTGAGGAGTGAAAGCTCGTCTGGGCGCAGACAGACTTTTAAACTAAACAGACATTTTTAACAGACGGGTAGATGGGGGAGATAGTCGGCGGGGAAAAGCGATGGATTAATGGAGGGTGACTGTGGGAGGAGAGGCTGTCACCACCTGCAGCAGCCGATGGAAGCGGCGCTTGGGTTTAAAACGGCACAGTTAAGGACAGAGAGATAAGATAGGACTGCGAGCCATTCATCACATTTATAGGAAAGGTGACATTTAGCCAGACGACAGCTTGGTGTGTCTATATTATGAGGGTGCAAAGGCCACAAAAAACATATGAAAATGTGTGAAAATGGGCTTACATGTGAATGGATTCATGTTCTTAAAGCTCATTTTTAAGTATGAAATATTTTTGCTCTTGGATGCTGGGCCTGATATGACCATATTGGGGATATCCACTCTTAGTGATGTCATTAAGAGCCAAGAAAAAAAAGAACTTTCTGAAACACTTTACAAGAGGCTTAATTTTAATTTTTGGCTCATTAGGATTGAAACTTCGGTCATTTTCAGAAGGATCGCCCACCAGTGACAGCACGTGCACTGATCTTTTGCAACTTTTTCCTCTGTAGTTTGTGCTGCCAAACTCGTTATTCTTGCGCAGGTGACACACATCCACATAACACACAAACAAGCACCTGTCACTTGTCCAGGTGAGAAATAAAACACGGGTGGGACGAAGAGATAGAGAAAGAGTGCAAAGGGCTTTGGAGAGGAGAGAAATGGGGCTTATAGAGGACAGAGGAGGACCGGATGGAAAGCTGGAGATAAACTAAGCTTCACACAGCAAAGCAAAACGTGTGTTGGGAGAAAGGCGCACTTTGTTGAGAGAGGACGCCGGACAAGCAAACTGACAGCCAGGTTTGAAGGTAGGGAACCAGAGGGGCAGGATGCAAGAGATGGCAATAAGAGAAAGAGGAATAAATGAATGAAGGGGGGGGGCAAAAAGGAGGAAAAAAAGAGCGGGGTGATGAGGAGGAGGGAGGGTCCATGGGTTCATAATCCCCTTACAGACAGCTTTGTTGAGTGATTGACAGCCCAGCACGCCACGTTATAGAGTAAGCGCAGAGGGGGCCCGCTATGACTGGAGGGATTATCGCTCCCCTTGGCTTACAAATCCCCTCCCACACCACCTCATCACCACCTCATCACCCCCACCCCCTCCCTTTCCATAGGGTCAAGTGGTACAGGCCAGTTTCTGTTGTTTCCCTGCTCTCTCTTTAATGCTCACCCAGAAGCTCGCTTTGTCTCACATGATTGTGTTGTTTTGCAAATAATGCTTAATGTGCTGATGGAGGGGAAGGGGCGGTGGAGGGGTACCGAGCATCACGGGGATGTGGGGAAGAGGAGGGGGG
>NW_024582626.1:721298-737690 GCF_018398535.1 Haplochromis burtoni
GGGGGGGTTGTACACAAACCCACGCAGGGCATGTACACAAGCACGGATACACACCTACGCATGACGCATGCCTGACATCCACACAATCACACTTTCTGCACACAGGCAGAAACGCACGCACACACACACACATTAAAAAAAAACCCTCCCTCTGTTCAGCATGCAAGGGCATCATGAGGGTACAGAAGCACTTAAACGAGACCTTGAGTGAATTCTTTTGTTCTAGCTAAGTACCGCCATAATAGAGTTAGCTCGCCCGTCACAAGAGTGATTAAATTTAAGAGGAAACATAAGGAGAAAGCAAAGGTTTTGATTAAAAAGAGATAACATTAAAAATACAGTTGAAGTGCGCCACTTATGCATGATAGCGCCGATGTTTGGCTGCTCTACAGCAGCTGCATTAAGGATTTGGGAAATCAGATAATGTGTACGATTTACCAAGTGCCAGAATACACCTCATAGACTGGACGTGTTGCAATATTCAGCTGTGTACACACACTGCGCACACACACACACACACACACACACACACACACACATATATATATATAACGGCCACCCAGGACTAAGGCTCCAGATGGGCTAGGCCTAACTGGGACTGGTGGCTTTGCTGAAGCACACAAAATAGGGAACCAAACACAAACACCACAGCAGCTGTGTGTGTTAGCCAGCAAAACCCAAGACCACACAGCCAGGGGTTATCGGCGCCACGTAACCGAAATAAGGAGTCCGTACGCGTAAGCGTGCGTGCACCCAAGGTACGGGCACGGTGACCCGCAGTCGTGCCGCTTGGCTAAAAGAGAGATTGTGGAAGAGAGAGGCTTTCGCCCCCCCACCACCATTGTGCACTAGCATTCATCTGGCTTGATTTTCTTTGTAGGGAAGGAGGGAGAGAGGGAAGAATCAAGAAAGGTTACAAAAAAATAGAAAGGAGGGTGTTCCATCTGTTTTTCCCCCTCCTGTGGCTGGGGACCTGCAGTACAGCTGCACTCCAAAGGAGAGCAAGGCTGATAAAGAAGAGGAAAGATTTTAGAAGGGGAGGTTTCAAGATAGGGTTGCTAATGAGGGAATGGCTTCCTGATTTGCAATGAATTTTAAGGGAGTTGTACATCGTGTGTGTGTGTGTGTGTGTGTGCGTGCTAGCCACGCTCTGGTTGGTTCACAGTCACCCCCGAATTACTCTGACACTGCAGTGATAGGCAATCATGATCACTCATTCTGTCTTTACTACAGAGGGCCTATTTACTGCCGGACAATGATGAGTGAATGAGAAGAAGCAGAGACTACAGATCAAAAAAACCACCCACAAAGAAAAAGAGACACAAACGGAGCTGTTGGGAGGAACAAGAGAAATAAGAGGAGGAAGAAATGAGAGCAATTTAAAACAAAAAAAGAGAGAGGGGGAATAAATTTTACTGGCTGCCAACCGGCTGTAACATGATAAAGGCTTGGATATGTAGCGGAGGGAAGTTACACTGATGGCGAGCCAAGCAATGAGTAAAAAGTTAAAAAAAAAAAAAAAAGGAAAGACAAAAGAAATGAAAGGGGGATTAGCGCGGAGAAGTGGACTGGTTTTCGCAGACGACGAGAGGGCTGAGAGTGCGTGTGGGAGAGTGGGAAGCCAGCGAGCCGAGTGTGTGTGAGGGCTTTCAGTGGGGAGCTCTGCGAGGGGAGCTCTTTTGTTCACAGAGGAGCAGAGGGAGGAGGAAGAAGTGAGGGAGAGAGAGAAGGAGGACTGGAAGAAGAAGGGAGTGAGGGATATGCTACTGATAGAAAGAGGAGGGGCGGTGGAGTGTACCTCAGAAGAAACTCAACCCCTCCACTTGGACTTTTTCCAGGACTGGGAGCAATAACATTTTTCATCTGTGCATACATGAGTATGTGTGTGTGTGTACAAGCTCACCACTGTGCATGCCTGGATGTGTGTAAGCCAGTGTATCTAAATGAATGCCGAAGTGTGTTAAGGTTGACTGCGAGACATGAGGACAAAAGCAAGACGAGAGAGGGAGTTAAAAAACGCTAGAAAGCAGCTCGCACACACAGCGGTGTATTAAAGCCAGAGCTGGGGTATCAGATGATGGGATGTGGAAGGGGCAACAACAATCCACTTCACCACTCTGTCTGTAACAAGATGGATCTTGTTAGAGTTACTTGTGCTAGACAACAAAGCGCTGCAGTGCACTCCATATGTCGCTGCTGCAAAAAAGAAAAAGAGCATTTGGAGGCAGTCAGCTAGTTCACTTTAGTACACGGCCTTAAATCATTGCTTCAGGGTGGAATACTTCTATCGGGAAAATGTCTGCTTTTCAGGAAGTGGGAGAAGCCACCTTGTTTTCGTTTGACAGCCATGCATTTTTGAGTTTATTCATTGCAGGTCTGAAAGGGGTTCATAAACCTGAGACTGAATCATTTTTTTTTTCAGTCTCGGTGAACAATGCAGCGCTTCAACTGATGACAAACCAAAAAAAAAGGTAACACACTCTTCCTCTTGCAAATTAAAACTAGAACATATAAGCAATTATATGAAACCCCATACACTTTGGGATTTTGCTGCTACAGCTTTTCTAGATCTGGTATAACCAGTTATGACTGCAACTAATTGTTCCAGTCTTCAGAATCACACAAACAGGATCCGTGGTGTGAATTGCTGAGCTTTTGGAGGATTTAGCAGGAAGTCGACACAGACTTGCTTTGCTTTAATATCCCTTTGCGAACCTCTCCGACTACGCGGGGGAAAGGATTATGAGACAAACGCAGAGGCCGCTGGGACTCTGCCCTGCAACATCCAAGTACGTGGCCTGTGATATGTTATGGGGAGCGCGGTTGTTTTAGTTACATAAAACAAAATTAGCTGGGACAAAACACTTAGCTAAACATAGCTAATAGCTAAAAAAAAATAGCTAGCAAATGAACTCAACATTGTGCACATGTGCGGGAACTGCTTTCAGTTTTCCTCTTTGACCGTTTGGTCTAATGTGTCAACACTGCAACCCAAAGGAGATTTAGCATGTCTGTTTTCTGTTAAGACTGGGACGTCTGCACAACTGTGTCAACTGACTTAACAAAGGAGTCTGTTTGCGTTTGTGTTAACTATTTATAACCTTTTAAATTTTTGCCCCTGACAAACAAAATCATATTGTTTTAAAACGAAAAGTAAAGTAACATCTCAACTAAAACATTTTTAGATAAAAAGTGTGTAAACCCCTCTCTGGAAACACATTGAAGTTAGTTAAATGAGTTCATTTAAAACTAATGAAAAGACAAAACAAAGCTATGACAACTTTGTTGCATCGGCTCAATGCTGAGTGGCTCGAGCGGGGGAAAAAAATAATGAGCATCAGAGTTCGCCACAGAAAGCGCAAAAGATCAGCAAAGTCCAAAGAAGCACAGATGAGAAGCGCAGACAAAGGTTGCAGTGCACAGTTTTATTTGTCGAACACTCTGCTTCGCTCTGCTGCAAAGAAGCTTTTGTACCTCTGACTCCTTGCCTTTCCCATGGCAGGAGGATGACTAAAGAAAAGCAACGCAAACAAACAGAGTAGCTCACGTTACCGGTTAATCCACATATTTTTGACGCTGCCCCCAAGTGGCAGCAGACAGCTACACATGTGCAGAATGAAGAAAACAGCAGCATGTTTTAAGAGGTTTCCAATTATGATTCTGTACACATAGTTTTTATGTCAGATGACCACTGAAGTTACAGCTCAGCCTCTCTTTATATATTTATATGAAGTAACAGCCCAAAGGACGGGGTCGGCGGGATGGCCCGTGAGACCTGAGACGTGCCTATATCGACTTCCATCTCAGCATGTGATTTCTATAAACTGAGATACACTGATAGCGTTCAGTGGCTGCTAAGCTTCCCTCACGTGAGGCCCGTGTGCATCTGAAAGCAGAGGAGTTCAACCTAATCTTACATTTCCATCATAACGATGCATTTTTAATGTCAGTCCCACTTAAATTAAATGTTCTACAGAACCCAGGAAATGGAGCGTGATTTTTCCCCCTCGCGCTGCTCGCCAAGGTCAGTTTCCCCGTAGACTATAGCAACAATGGGCTAATGCCAAAGCCAGATGGACTACGCTTACTGTACGGTCTTTTAACTCCTAATTAGAAGTATGCATATGTGCGCACACACGCACAAGCATCCTAGGAGGAAGAAAGCGTGAAGGCTGGAAAAATCATCAAGGTGGTGGGAGTCAGCCGTGGAGAATATTGCAAAAGATCTGAGGTAGGAGAAGCAGGACTGTGCATATGTGGAGTAATAAATGTGGCCGTTTATTACTGGGCCGGGTTTCAAGATGACTGGCTGTTATTGCAGAGGGCCATACCAGCACGCAGGGTTCCCCCACCAAAGCCTCTTAGCATGAAGATCATCTCTGACCTATTGTGAGTGAAGAGGGTAAAGATTATCTTAAAGCTAAGATGCTTTGGAGTAACAAGTCCCTACATCTCTCACACAAGAGACCAAACATCTCTCCACACCCGCTACATCGCCCTCCTCCCTACACACACACACACAAATAAAAGCCATGCATCATTTTGTAGCTCAGCACTGAATAGCTGTTCTGCTTTGTAACCGGGCTCCTTGCAGGCAGTGTGATTCATGTCTGCTTACTTTTGCGGCTCCGTGTGCTTTCTGCAAATCTCCGGATAACAGCTTCTTATGCCAAAAATATAAATGTAAAATGAGATATTTAAAGAAAACTCCACCTGTAGCCACTTCATCATTTACAACTGCAGCTACTGGCTGGCTGTATCGCATTTCTGGGTCCATTTCGCCGTTCGACTGTGTACTTTTTGTTATCCCCCGACATGATTTGGCGAGATTGCGTTCCACCTAAGCTATCCTGGAGTACAATGAAAATGAAAGGGTCCCGGTAAATGTCAGGTTTCCGAGTACAGTTCACTCAATCAAAGAATGGGAATGATTGCGGGGGATGAAATCCATCAAAGACGAGGCAGAGACATCATTTGACTGAAGCCTCAAAAGACCAGAATGCAAGTTGACTTTTGAATACGAAGCATGACTCTTACAACGGCTAAGAAAATCTTTGCCGTATTATTATCCCTGTTTTCGCCCACACACGGCACTGAAAGCAACGCATGTGTGTAAAAATCAGAAAGCGCAGCACAAGTCGGCTAAAGAAGATGAGACAAAGCGGGTTCACCACTAAATGTAAATTACAGCGCTTTATCCTGGAGTAAAGTGAACTTCAAGTATTGATTGTACAGTGGAAAAGTAGCTTTATTTTAAAAGGAATTGATTTAGCTTTTGGCAAATTAACTCCATCAACACGTTGTTCTGCTACGAAGCATTTGGCATCATTTCTGCCTCCGTGAGCTTGCTTTATGTGAAGTTTAACCACTGCGTGTGTTTGCATCTTATCATATAAACTGTAGAAGTAAATACCAGGAGGGGAAACAGCTGCCAGTCTCTTAATCGCTCCGTGCTAAGTTGATCAAAGAGCTTATTCTGCTCAAAAAGTCAATGAATTCCTTTAAAGCTTACCAGGTTTCACGCTGGACTTCACAGGGATAAATATTATGGGACGTGTCAGTAATGAGAAATGAGGGCCTGGCTCGGTTGAAGTTGAGCAGGAAGCAGCTAGTCATTGTGGTGACCTATAGATCATCAGTCACTCTCGCTAGCTGGGACATGTCACATCATCCAGTACCTCTGTCAGACCTGGTTGTGCTGCCAAATAATCCATCTCCCTCTTCACTGTCTTTCATGGCTGTTTTTTGGTGTCAGCTCTCTGCTCTCGTCCTGTCTCCTCTATCTTTGCCTCATCTCACCCTGACAACACCCACTTCTTCTATTTTTGCCCTCCTGCTCATATCGGTCGAAGATGTTTGGCAAGACTTCAGCTGTGACAAGGCACAGCTGTCCGCTGACAAACCCCGCTCATTTGTCTCTCTTGTGTGCAGGCGCACACACGCGCGCTCTCTCTTAGCATTCAGTTACAAAACCATTTTGAGCCTGCGACCAATCAAAGCTCCGCGCTGACGTCCACCGGGAGATGGCGAGGGGAGAGTGATGGAGTTGCGGTGTTGATGAAAGTGACAGGATGTAAAGCCCGAAACTGGAATGCATTCTGGCTGTTGAGAGAGCAAGATAAGGGAAAAGAAAACATTTGTCTTTTGTTTTGCATTTTACAAGCTCTGCGTAACTGTATAGGTCTATGCAAAAGAGGACTCCACCTCAACTGCCTGCGGGGAGAACAGTTGTAAAAGCACCAAACAGGTGTTGCAAAAAATGTTTTTCTACCAGTTAATTTTAGCGCTAACAATCTAGCCTTAAAACATGGAAATGAAGTCAGCCGCCGCGCTGAGAATAACTCAGTTTGGTGTCAACAGAAATCAAGACTTGAAACATGTTGTAAACAATGCTGTGGTATTTTGTGGGTGGCAGGTGGAGCTACATCAATTACCTGGATAGGCTACTCTTAACTGTTAAAAAGCAGAGACTAGCCAAAAATAGAAAGAGGAAGTACCGTCAGCTCCTGCAACGAAATGCTTGCTAGCTAGCTAGCTAGTTAACCAGCTAACAGAGTAGCATATCTTTTTCAGGTAAAACCACACACACGTGTAGCTAGTGTGACATAGCTGACACGTAATTTGAGACTACACTAGTATCTAGAAATAATTTTTTGAGGAAACAAAGATTTCAGCACCACCATAAACCACTTGATGGGAAGCGGATTTGCACATGCCATTTACAGAGCAGCCTAGAGCTCGGGGATCTCAACACACAGTTTAGTATTCAGGGCACAAACGCACACATGCCACCACATCCTCTCTGTCACAAGGCAGAATCCCGGCACACAAAATGACAAGAGTGTCAGCTGCCTCCCCGCCGCTATACTGTTTAGCTAGCTGTAGCTGCAACAACGTACCCAACCCAAATGTTGTGAGGATGCAGCCGCAGAGCTAGAAGACTCTAAACTGAAGAGCAAAGGAGTTCGGAGGGAGGAGGAGTAAAGAGAAGAAGGGGGCTCGAGGAAGACTCAAGGGCAAATAAAAGGCAGGATAGAGGAGTTGCTCAACACAGTGACAGAGGTTGCCCTTATACTGCACACCCCTCTGGCGTATAAAATCCACACACACTTTGGTACTGGCTTCCCAATCCACCAGTCTGCTCCCTCTGTGTCACCCGGGGGAGGGAGAGGGGGATTGACCTGGCCCAGTCCAAATGCTGCCAGGAGGATTGGATGATCCTGCTTAGAAGGGTGTGCTGTGAAGCAAGCTAATGAGAAGGCCTGTGTGTGTCTGTGTGTGTGTGTTGGCGGGCCTCGCTCAGGGGTTCTGGGTTCAGCCACCCAGGGCACTCTGCCCGGTGATGTTGGGGACACATGTGACCCCGTCAGACCTCCGGCCTGGATTACTGTTACCACCACTATGCCTGTGAGCGTGTGTGTGTATGTCTGTGTGTTTTTGTGAATGCTTGCAGGGAAGAAAGTTGCTTGTTTTTTCATGTGTTCCAACATTTTTCAACCAGCCCAGCCAGCCGCACGCTTTTAATCTCCTTCATCCCAATCATCAGCACTTTTAACAATTACCAAAAATCCCAAAGTCACTTCGAAAAAGTCCAAGGGACCGGGGAAGTAAATTAGTTCTTTAGCTAACCCCAGCATATTTACAACAGCGCTTTATAGCTGTTGTGATGTTGATGAATGTGCACTGCCCCTGCCAAATAAACTTATAATCGAGTGATAAAATAATGAATGAATTCCGAGTGGAACAACAGCCCGTGACACGTGCCAGTTTCCTCACCTCTACTGTGTGTGTGCGCACATCTGCCCTCCTGTCTAGTCTAGTGGTAAAGGTGTGTGTTTATTGCTCACTAGCACACGCTACAAAGGAGATAGATTAGGACCACACACTCTTTACACATGTGTCCAACAGTGATGGGGGGAGGAGGAGGTCGAGCCTCCCGAGGCTCATTTGTGTATAATATGTGTGTGTATGCAGATGCAATAGATACGTCTGTTTGCATGTCTGTGTTTTCATAGTCAAACCCCTTACCTGTGTGTCCATCTGCCCGAACAAAGGAAGAAGGAAAGAGGGAAAAGGAGAAAAGATTGCTGCCTCTGGTCGGATTGGCTGCCTCCTTTTTCTCCTTCCCCTGGCCTTTCCATTCTGCCACATCAGCTGAAAGCTCTTTTCACAGCTCCTGTTGCTCTCAGCTCGTAAACTTACACACACTCCTTTTTTTCACCGAGGGGGAAGAGTGACGGTAGGAAGAGAGAGAGAGAGCAAGGGAGGGAGGAAACAAGGCGGTGGGGGGGGGAAGAGGCCTGCTGCCCCGTTGCTTTAACTCGAGCAATACGGTCCATATCATTTTGATCTCGCCTCCTCTCTCGGCCACATTCCTTTTTTTTTCTGCACTTCTTCCTAAAAATAAGAAAAATAAAAAAACGCTATACCCAGTGGATATTGTCTAATCATTTCGCCCAAGGATACATGTAGGCTTACCAGGCTCCTGCTTCCTTACCCACACAGCCCGGAAAAAGGCCTCCGAGCATGAATTATTCATGAAGTCAAAACCTACAGGATGGGTGTAAACGGGTGTGGGCTTTTAAATATACAAACAATCTGTAAACGGGTGCTGGAATGCTGCTCCCGTGATATGACCTACTAACACCTATTCCATAATAAGAATAACCTCCTCAACCAAAAACACATTTGTGGCGGTGACTCCACCAGTCTCTCTCTCTCTCTCTGGCGGCTTTTTTTTTTTTTTTGCAGTTGAAACACTTAGCCTAGTTAGCTAGTCTTTTATCCGGCGCCAATTAGCCAACGATTAATGAATTATTGAGAAACGGGAAGGGTGGTGGTGGTGGGGTGGAGGGGGATTAAATTTTAATGTGGATCTTAGGGGGAATAGTTGTATTACAAGTCACCGCAAGCAGCAAACCGGGAGACGCCCACCCTCAGCAGCCGTTTACAATAATCTACAGCCGTTTACGAAAGCGTGTAAAGAGGAGAGGAAAAAAGGGAGAGAGTGCGAGTAAAGGAGGGGTGAATGAGCGCTTTTTTTGGCATTAAGAACAGACGCTGAAATCAGACTTGCAAAAAGGTTCCAGAAACTACAAAAGTCCATATGTCATGATCAGATGAGTGGCCGAAGCCAGCATCCTCGTCTCTCTGTGCATGTGTGTGTGTTTGGGTCACCTGCCACCCTCCTGCCAGGCACGCCATCTTCGCCCCTCCCCCCACCCAAACTCCCAAGCAGTAATGTAAGTTTCGATCTTTCATTAGGGTGGCCGTGTAAGGCCGATAATACGAGATGCTGAGATAAGGATAATATATGTCTGAGGAGGAGCTCTTCCCAAGGTGATCGTTCTGGTTCAGTTCCCTCTTCCTCAAGCAGAACCTGTATTGGCACTTGAGACTTAACTGGTATTGATTTACTTAGGGTTAGGGCCGTCTCCACCCCCCGCTCTGCTCTCCCCGCCGCTCGGTGTTTCTCTTTCACCTCCCAGCACCTGTCTCTGTTTATATTCCTCCAGGAAGGCTTCTTGTCAGGCTGTGGTAGCATCAACCCGTGGAGGGGTCTATAAAAAAAGGTGGATGTCCTGGTGCATTCTGATATTATATTTAAGGAATTAATCTGGCAGCTGAGCACCCACCCCCCTCCCATCCTCCCTCAAAAGCACCCACAGATGCCTGCTTTTCCTCCTCACCTCTGTCATCCCTCGCACATTTTTTGGGTGCGTCTGTGGCTGCTGTAGCGTCATAATTAGCGGCTGGATGTGACACATGTTTCCAATTTGCTACGTCTGGTCACTGCACCGAGGTGGTGGTGGTGGGGCGGGGGTGCAAGAGATAGAGACAGACGGAGAGTGACAGTAGGGAAAAGAGGGAGAGAATAATAGAGGGACAGAAGAGGGGGGGAATGAGAAGAGATGCTTTGATTGTAAAATTCCAGGCCAATATGGATGTTTAAAACAATCCACCATGTTTTTCCCCGTTAGTTTACCTCCTTGTTTATTCCAAGGGAAACAACAAAATTGCACAACTGCCCTGATTTAAAGCTTTCAGTTGGAACACTTAGCCAGCTCACAAATGATGTGGCACAGATGATAATTGCAAAAAAAACAAGGTGCCAATATCACAGTTTGCTAGGCTGGTATCAGTCCATACCTGCACTACTGATATTAGGCTGATATTAGGCTGATATTAGAATTTATGCATCCCTGCAGAAAAAAAAAGAGAAGCAGTGGATACTGAGGCGTGAGAAGGAGAGAATATAAGACAGAGGATGGAAGAAAAGATGGGAGGAGAGGTGGAGGGGAAGCTGCAAGTGGATGGTCCAAACTTCAAAGAGGCATACGCAGCAAAGGTCCAGAGGTTAACAATGTGACACCCCATTTACTACACAGACAAGATGTGAACCATACGTGTGCTCTGATTGCTGCAGCTTCTGCTTACTTTTCACCTCATTTCTGAAACCACCTGTGTGTGTGTGTGTGTGTCTTCCAGAAGCGTGTCCTTGGAAGAAGCAGACTATTTAGACAAGCAGCGGGCTCTTAACATATTTCAGCCCAGGGCCAAAACCTATTCTGCCCCGAGGCAGCTGATACTAGAGTGCTGCTCATGTCACGTAGAGAGCAAGGAGAAACAAGTACACGACAGCATGAAAAAGGGCCAAGAAAATAAACTGGAGGAATGACTAAGCTGATTAACTATGAATAGTAAGCTTCGTGAATAAGCTTCATAGTATAAAAAGAAAAGGGCTTTTTGTATTTTGGATGGATATATGAGCGAGCAAATCTGTGGAAATGACAGCAGAGTGTGGCGTCAAAGCCACCGCCCGTCTAATTGCGAGCCGGGCCCATTCACTGAGCCCTAACACCCACCTAACACTAAACTCCATTAGGAGACAATAGCGTGGAATCACCTGTAAGGCTTCAAAAGCCCAGGCTGTGAGCTTCTCTGTGGAAATTACCCTCCCGTGTCCAACTCTACTCCCTGTTGGGCGAATCCACCCACTGCTGACAAAAAGCCCTCATTAAGGGCTTCATGCCTGGCTCCACAGCAGGGGCCCACGCACAGTCACATCTGTGGAGAAGTGGAGAAACTGGGCAGGACGTAGCCTCCAGCGCACGGACGCATTAAAAACCTGTTAGTCTCTGAAAAAGCCCCTGGCATGGGTGTGAGTTAAAGCTGTCTCGGGGGGGCCCGGTTGGCATAAGTGAGTCAATTTTCTCTTGTGTTTTTTTTTCTCCCTTCTATAAAGTGTACTTAGAAGAAATGGGAGCTATTCTGGAGCGGTGCTCCATGCTGATAGCCTGCACAGAAGTGTTTATCAAGCTGCAAAATATCATTGTTCCAATTTGCCAACAGAAATGTAGCTAGGATTTGCAGAAATGAATCTTTGTGTCACTGAAGGAAAAAAAAAAAACTCCCCTCTTTTCCCTTCCATACAAGCCGCCTTGTTATTCTCCACCTCCCCTCTTCCACCACCACCTCCTCCTCCTCACAGCCAGCAGGTCCATTCAGACACAGGGAAATTGGCAGAGGTGTGAGAAAAGTGGTGTCAGTCATTAAGGCTGGACAGCAGAGAGGTGTTTAAAATGGCATTTCCTCAGCTAATGCCTGACACCTTCTCCGTGAGGAAAAGGAGGAGGAAAGAAAATGCAAATGAGCTCGGGCAAAGTGTGCAGACTGGGTGTTTGACAGGCCTGAGGTCCAAAAGGAGGAAGGGAGTGCTACCCTGGACTTTAATCAAGGTCATCCAGCAACAGCAATTAGAGCATCACACAAGTCTTTATCATCCTACACACACAGCTTCCATCTACGGCCTTAGAGCTCACGGGGACTTTTAGAGGCGCTGCAGCTGGACCAGGAACAATAATCAGTGTGACAAATGCAGAGCAGCAGCATTTATCAGATCACAGTTTAGACTGAGCAAACAATACTGAGAGTGAATACAACAATGACGAAATAGTCTTATTTTTTTCTTCTTTAGATACCGCAAAAAACTGTCCAAAAGGAACCCTGACTGAGAAAAATCAGCAGTGTAAGAGGGGCAGTCTGCTGTAGGCCTGCACTCTGTAACGAATTTCTGACCTTATCCAACAGACGGTGATGAAGGTGCTTTTTTAAAGACACTCCAACAAGCTGTCAGAATGGCAGCCTTCACAGAAAAAAAAATCAATATTCCGAGTTAGGCCTGCACTTTGTGGTGAATTTCTGCCTTTATCCAACTTTATTTTCTTCTTTATCGCCTGTGTCATGTCGCATTACCGCTCAGCAGTGCACTCAGTTTCTTGCGTTCATAAAACGTTTCATGATTCTCCCGTCGCATGCAATGAAACCACAAAAAAATCAGTTTTCCCCAAGCATGCTTGGAGAACTTCAAGATCAACCCTACAATTAAGTCAGCCAGTGAAACTGTGAGGTCTGCGAGCGCTCTTACCTTTCGTTCAGGGAATTCCAGTAGATGGGCTCCAGGTTGCTGGCTGTCGTCCCCAGTAAATCCAGTAAGAATACCAGCAGGATCCCCAATCCATTCCCACTTCTTCGACACGCCATCTCAACCCTGACACCCAGCATATGCGGCCCCATTTAAAAGCAAGATCTTTTCTGCGGTTTCGATGCTGTTGCACACGAGGGGGGACTCTCAAAACAATAGATGCGCGGCTACAGCCGATCAGGCTATAGGTAGAGGACAGTCAAAGTGTGAAGCCAAAGCCCGCTCTGCACAACCTCATGGATCCGAAATGTGGCAGATTGTAAGCGATCACAGCACACGCACTGAAATGTGCGAGGGGAAAAAGAAACTTGTTCAATCCGCGCTTCTGGGTGTCCAAAAACGATTTCTGCGCGTCCACAGTTGCACTAATTCTGTGCCAATCCCATGACTTTCCTCGTTAATCTGTCCTTCCCTTTTATTTCTCCAAAAACTGCGCTCCTCGGCTGAAAGGTAACTCCACGGAATCAAAAATATTTAAAAGAAAAAATGATTGCCACCCAGCCTCTAACTCTGTAGCCTTTCGGTGCGCCCTGATTGTCTTTTTTTCCGAACAATGTTCCCTTGTTCTCTGTGCCGACTCTGTGCGATTTCTCTCCCATTACCTTGTTTCCTCGCAAGAATATCTAGCTTCCAGCATATCAGAGAGGAACCGGGGAAAAGAAATACTGTCAGTGTGGCAGAAGGGCGCAATCAAAACCAGGTCAAAAGTGTGAGGGTGAAACGTTTAAAATGGAAAAGATGTTACTCGTGTCCACAGCTCCATCCTCATAAAGACGTGTTGATGCTCGGCGGGTTCAGTCAGTGCGCGTTACAATCCTTAGTGGCCTCTTTATGGAATCAAAAGCAAACACACACGGGTTGTAAATCCTTAATAGACGCGCTGAAAAATAATAATCATAAAAAAGATCCGAAATCGACGATAAATCCAAGAATCAATTCAAAGAAACTGAGAGGAATAAATCAAAGCGCTAGAAAAGCATCTCCACTCTAATAATGTCACACACAGGCCAACGTGAAAGTTTTGAAGTGATAGAAAGGAAAAAATAATATTAATAATAATAAGATGCGAGTTGTGAGCATCAGTCCCGGCTGGAAATTATCTGATGCGGCGCATCATTTGGAGAGCAGGACGCGTCGCTTCTCGGTCATGGAAAAGCGCTTCATTCGTTATCTCCTCCGTCTCTCTGCCTCAAAATCCCACTGCTTTGACTCGTCCTAACGCTCGCAGCACATTGACAGACCGACTGGCTTGTTTGAGAGGAGGAGGAGGAGGAGGAGGGAAAAAAGGGGCATGGATGAATGGAAAGGAGAAAAAAAATCCCCATCCTCCGACTGGCAGGCAGGGCGCACTGACGGAGCGCAATTCTTCCAGGCTTTGTCGGCGGGGGCGGTATCGAGTCCCTTTCAGCACCTCCTCTTTCCTCCTCCTTTTAGAGTCTCGGCCCCCCTTCTCCCTTCTCCTAACTCGGACCTTTGGACTCCCTGGCACTCTATTCTGCCTCCTTTCAAACGCCGAACAAGAACCCCCTCCACCACCACTAGCTCTCTAAATGCTCACCAACGTGCGCCCCTGAAAGTGACGAAAGAGCAAGAGCGCCCTCAATGTATTGACTAAGCATCACATGTGGCACTGAGGCAGGATCGTATTGGAAAAACACAATCCAGATGCAGTTTTACAAGGATTTTTCATTCAAATGTCCCCGCAAAGCTACTTCCTACAGGAGTGATTACTCCAGACGCAAAGCGCCTCACAGAACAGCAGGAGCTTGCGCTATGAGGCCTCGTGGATACATAAAGCAAAGTTGCAGCACTGTTTCAGGGATGAAGTTGAAAACAGGAACTTGCACCGAAATGTCTCCTTAGAGAGAATTATGATATCTCGCATGATCACTGGGCCGGCCTCACCTCGCTACATCTGCGCAGTGTAAGGGAAAAGAATCCGCTCTCCTTGTGTGGGAGGACAGAGCAGAGTCTCAGCAGCTTCAAAGCGGGCAGCTGAGCTTGATGGGTTGCAGGACGATCCGGGTGGCAGGACCCGCTGAGGGCCACACACACACACACACCAGTGTTTACGGTGGGGCCCTCAGCCTCCCCACTCATCCACGGCAACAAGCCTGAGACTGGATGGACTGTCAAAGCTGTGCCTGTGCTGCCACCAAGTGGTAGATAGAGCGCATGAGCCTTGGGGGGAAGACTGACTAATTCTTTAATCCCCCAATGTGACAGCCCCTTTAGCAGTGCATTATAAAGCATTATTGGATTTTGGTGTTTGACAAAGAGTAGATGATAAAAAAAAATCACACTTTCCCGCTCTCTGCTGCATTATTTGAAAATAAAGAAATAAATAAAAAGCACAGTTATTGCAGTAGTTTGGAATGCCAGCTTTTACTGGAATAAAGTGACAAGAACGGATCAATATTCTTTCTTTGTTTCACACCTACACACATGACATGACATCTGCATGAAGAATTCCCCCTAGTCCATGCATGACTTCCTGTTCCACCATCTGTAGCTGAGTGCAGTAGAGCCGCTGATACCTGAGAGGAAGAGATTCTGTAATATCTTTTATTGAAAATATTTCACTTCACAAAAACAAAGAGGAGGAAAACTCTACGCACCCCTGAACACGCTCTGCCATTCCTGCACAGCCGGGGAGGAGAAAGGAAATGAAAGTGGGAGAGAAACAGAGGAAAGCAAGAATGAGGGCAGCGACTTATGGGAAAGTTGTGGCTCAGCAGACTTCAATTCAGTGTCATGCTCAAGGGCACTGCAGCACATCAGCTGAGTGAACCTCCAGGCGATCAAACCGAGGGTCCGCAGGCAGCCGGGGATACTCGGAAAGACAGAAGTGCAGACGTTTCCCTCTGCAGTGCAAAATTACAGCGTGCTTTCTTACGAGGATTGTAATTGCAGGGTTATGAGAGCCAAACAAGAAACAAATGCAGCAGAGAGATTTTATAGAGCTGGTCAGAGACACAGAATGAAAAAAAAAGAAAAGAAAAGAGAGCAGAGATGGAGCTGTTTCTGTTGCACTGACCTCCAGAAACCTTGGCAGGGCACACGACAAAGCTAAATGTAGTGGAGGAAGATAGACTGGTTCAGAGACAACAGCAGTTCAGAGGTGGAGCTGGCACGAAAAACAAACCTTCTGCTCTGTCTGGGAATCTATCTGTGTGGGTAAACTGGCGGGCTTGTGGCTCTCTCGCTCTATTTTTGAGTGGAAGATGACTCGGTTAAAAAAAACAAACTGCAGAGCTATAAGACACCACCTACATCAGATCTGCCATGTTGCTGAATAACAGAATGTACTTTCTGGAGATGTATTCATCTGCTTAATATACACTCAGAGCTGCGATGTTGGTGTTTATTAGTGTTCATTTATTCAGGCTGACCTCATTTACTGCACCGACCTTCAACTCTTCTTCGCAACCACATCTTCTCCCCGGTGACTCTGCCGCAGCTGCCAGACTTCACCACAGACACACACACATGCATACACCCACATAGCACACATAATGTGCTATACACGCATTTACACAAAATGACGCGTGAGCATCAACATAAGCAATTACACCAAGTGCATGGTTGACATTATGCATGCAGTGGAAGGTTAGGGATATACACACACATACACAAACACACAAACCAAGCGCAGACACCCACGGTGGCAGCAATACAAAGACCTCAGACAGGAAAACATGCACCCTGATGGGAATGAAATTCACACCAAGGGTGGTACTGATATGCGTGTGTGTCTGCGTGTGTGTGTGCACGAGGATGTGGGTTGTTGTCAGAGCATGGCACCCTCTTCCTGCCTTGCAGATGATAGATCTCAGCTCCTTTTTCCTTCAGCATCCGTCTATCCCTGTGAGCTTCCCTCTCTCGTGCTCTCTCTCTCTCTCTCTCTC